>NW_020704212.1:0-3168 GCF_002925995.2 Terrapene triunguis | reverse complement strand
TTGACAGGCCCTGAGTTCCCAGGGGTGCCAAGCACCAAACTTTCCCTTTGCCACTGGGCGAGGGCCCCCAGGCTGTGTCAAGTGAGGTCCACCCCAAGCTGGATCACCCAGGCTGTAGGTGGACCCCCTACATACCCCTCTCCCCTCCTGGGCTACATACCCCCCCCGGCCGGGCCCCGCCCCCCCCCCCCCCCCCCCCGCAGGAATACCTCCCCCCCCCAGCTGTTCCAAGCCCCAGCCCCCCACCACTGGGCTACATACCCTCCCCAGGCTGTACCAGGCCCTGAGGCCCCTGTTCCACACGCTGCGCCAGGCCCTGAGGGCCCCCACGCCCACACTGATCTCACTCAGTCGGGTTTCACGGGTTTATTGCCCTAGCTGCTCTCCCTCCCCTTCACTTCTGGACCTTGCCCTGGGCCGCCACAGCCTCCATGGCCTTGCGCACGGTCTCCTCGTCACCCAGGAACTGCATGGGCTTGGTGGGCTTCAGGCTCTTGTCCAGCTCGTACACGATGGGGATCCCGGTCGGCAGGTTCAGCTCCATGATGGCGGCGTCAGACATCCCTGTGGGGAGAGCGGGGGCGGGGACGGTCAGACAGGCCCATGGCTCCTGCTGCCTCCCTTGCTGCCCACTGGGGCTGCCCCAGCACAGAGACATCAGGCACTTTCCCACTGCACAGCAACAAAGTTACAGCGCCTCCTGCTGGCAGAGGCAGAAACACAGCCAGTGAGGTGGCAGTGCCGGCTGTGGGGGGAGACCCCTTGCCACTCCAGCCCCAGTCTGTCCCAGCAGGGGGCACTATGGGGGGTGGGGCAGGGCGCTGGCTGTGGGGGGAGCTTCTGGCTACTCCAGCCCCGGCCTCTCCCAGCACAGGGCACTGTGGGGAGTCCCCTGAGGAGCTGCCTCACATCTCACAGGCTGGGTCGTGCAGCTCCATCCGCCTGCATCTGAAAAAGCTCCTTGGAATCCCTCAGTGACCTTTAGGGCCGGGGCTCACAGAGGCCAGGGAAACCAAATCCCAGCGTCAGAATTGGAGGGGGGAGGCTGGTCAGCGTGGAAACCAGACCCCTCCCAGAGCCTTGAAATGTGACGCCCGCCTCAAAATAGCAACAACCTTCTGTGGCAGCCGGTCATGGAGCTGCCAGCTCCTACTCCCCCCTGCCCCACGAGGCTCACTTGGGCCTTGGATACGCGGCGTACCCATCCCGGGCTGCACCTGCGCCGGGCTGGGAGTCGCTCACTGCGGGTGCTGCACCAGGGTCCTCACCTGCCTGCTGATCAGACCTCCCAGCCCCAGACCGTCAGCCTCATGATACAGTGGGGGAAACTGAGACACAGAGGGGGTGGAGGAGTTGCCTCCCGGACTCCTGATGCCCATATTAGACCTAGCCCATCTCTAGCTACAGGTCCCAGGGTGGATAAGACCTGCTGCCCCTACAGCCCATCCCAGCTGGCTGCTGTGTGGCTTAGAGCCTTTAACCAGATCATGGGGAGGGGGAGAGCTTGGGGGCACCTCCCTGCTGGGTCCCTTCTAGTCGCATTGCAGCTCCTTTCCTGGCACTCCCTGCCCCCCTTCCTCGCCAGGCCCCCTGGCAGAGCAGTCTCCTGCCCACTGGCTGGGAAACCAGTCCCCACGGCTCGCTGGCAGCCCTGCTAATCACCCTGGGGACCCTCTCTCCCCCAGAGCAAGGTGACAGGCAGGGAATTTCCAGGAGGAAGATGGGGACCGGTTTGGCCCCCATGTCCCCAGGAGCAGACGCCAAGGCTAGAGGGAACGAGCCCTGGGGACCTTACAAAGGGCGCATAGCTAGGAGAGCATGGGGCCTGGCACCCGGCCCAGCTAAAGGTCACTCATCAGGGGGATGTACCCTCCAGGTGCTTGACGATGCCGCGCAGGCTGTTCCCGTGGGCGGCGATCAGCACCCTCTTGCCGGCTTTGATCTGGGGGACAATCTCCTCGTTCCAGAAGGGCAGGGCGCGGGCGATGGTGTCTTTGAGGCTCTCACACGTGGGCAGCTCCCCGGGCTTCAGGCCTGCGTAGCGCCTCTCCTAGGGGGCAGGAGAGACACCCTGGTAGCGCTAGGGACACAAGCCCCACTTGCCCCAACAGCCCCTCCCCAGGGTCTCCAGCCCAGGGGCAGATGCGATGGGGGGGGCACAATCGGGCTGGACACCTGGGTAACAACGAACATTTTAACATGGGAGGGGAACAGCCCCCACCCCCCAGCCTCCTGCCCTCCCGGGGCTCAGCCAGAGGCAGGAGACTGGGGTGGGGGGATTTTCTAATCAGAACCAAAGCTGGGCTCAGCCCAGAACCCAGCGTGAGCCTGTTGCTTGAAGGGGTTGGATTACCGGGGTCTCCTCGCTAGCCCCTTCCCACAGTGTATGAGCTGCCCTCCCCCACCACGCAAGGCATCCAAACCTCCCACCCAGATTGGCACCCCGGGGCCCGTACCACCCTCTCCCCAGCTTCGCTCCCAGAGGCAGATCCAGCCTGGTGGCTTCTGGCAGGGTGGGATCCTATTTCCTGCCCCCCCCCCCCCAACCCCACAGCAGGGATTAGCCAGACAATGGCCCTAGCAGACTATTTACCCTGCAGGGACAGGCTGGCTGGCTGGGGCCATCACCCCTCCTGTGGCACGCGGGGGGTGGGGGGTGGGGGGGGTGGTTTGTGAGGCCATGCACAGGGACTCCACTGTCAGCCCGACCCCATGTGTGGCCCTGCTGAGATGGGCCAGCTGTGCTCGAGAACAATGGATCAGCCTGACCAACTTGCCCAAGGGGTGGGGGTCTCCCCAGCCTGATGCCCCCCAGCACTGAGATGGGGATTCTGGAGGGCTGCCCCAGAGAGCTTTGCCAGTAGCCACGGGGCTGATGCCCATCCTGAAGGCCCTGTGCCCGCCGGCTGGGTGGGGGCTTCGTGCCACAGACCCGGTGTCTGTGCCGGGAGAGGTCAGGCAGCAGCTGCACCAGCCCAGCTGCTTGGTGAGAGCCTCAGGCATCTCTCTGCACCCTGATCCGGCCTCTGCCATGTCCTGGGAGGGAGAGGCCTGGGGGCCAGTGCTGGGTGAGCGTGTGCCCTCCTGTCCCTACCCCTCCATTGTTCCCCAGATCCTTGTTTGCTTAGCAAAAAGCCCTGTGCCCCCCCCCCCCAACCCCCCCCCCCA
>NW_020704211.1:0-3091 GCF_002925995.2 Terrapene triunguis | reverse complement strand
TGCCACTGGGCGAGGGCCCCCAGGCTGTGTCAAGTGAGGTCCACCCCAAGCTGGATCACCCAGGCTGTAGGTGGACCCCCTACATACCCCTCTCCCCTCCTGGGCTACATACCCCCCCCGGCCGGGCCCCGCCCCCCCCCCCCCCCCCCCCGCAGGAATACCTCCCCCCCCCAGCTGTTCCAAGCCCCAGCCCCCCACCACTGGGCTACATACCCTCCCCAGGCTGTACCAGGCCCTGAGGCCCCTGTTCCACACGCTGCGCCAGGCCCTGAGGGCCCCCACGCCCACACTGCTCTCACTCAGTCGGGTTTCACGGGTTTATTGCCCTAGCTGCTCTCCCTCCCCTTCACTTCTGGACCTTGCCCTGGGCCGCCACAGCCTCCATGGCCTTGCGCACAGTCTCCTCGTCACCCAGGAACTGCATGGGCTTGGTGGGCTTCAGGCTCTTGTCCAGCTCGTACACGATGGGGATCCCGGTCGGCAGGTTCAGCTCCATGATGGCGGCGTCAGACATCCCTGTGGGGAGAGCGGGGGCGGGGACGGTCAGACAGGCCCATGGCTCCTGCTGCCTCCCTTGCTGCCCACTGGGGCTGCCCCAGCACAGAGACATCAGGCACTTTCCCACTGCACAGCAACAAAGTTACAGCGCCTCCTGCTGGCAGAGGCAGAAACACAGCCAGTGAGGTGGCAGTGCCGGCTGTGGGGGGAGACCCCTTGCCACTCCAGCCCCAGCCTGTCCCAGCAGGGGGCACTATGAGGGGCGGGGCAGGGCGCTGGCTGTGGGGGGAGCTTCTGGCTACTCCAGCCCCGGCCTCTCCCAGCACAGGGCACTGTGGGGAGTCCCCTGAGGAGCTGCCTCACATCTCACAGGCTGGGTCGTGCAGCTCCATCCGCCTGCATCTGAAAAAGCTCCTTGGAATCCCTCAGTGACCTTTAGGGCCGGGGCTCACAGAGGCCAGGGAAACCAAATCCCAGCGTCAGAATTGGAGGGGGGAGGCTGGTCAGCGTGGAAACCAGACCCCTCCCAGAGCCTTGAAATGTGATGCCCACCTCAAAATAGCAACAACCTTCTGTGGCAGCCGGTCATGGAGCTGCCAGCTCCTACTCCCCCCTGCCCCACGAGGCTCACTTGGGCCTTGGATACGCGGCGTACCCATCCCGGGCTGCACCTGCGCCGGGCTGGGAGTCGCTCACTGCGGGTGCTGCACCAGGGTCCTCACCTGCCTGCTGATCAGACCTCCCAGCCCCAGACCGTCAGCCTCATGATACAGTGGGGGAAACTGAGACACAGAGGGGGTGGAGGAGTTGCCTCCCGGACTCCTGATGCCCATATTAGACCTAGCCCATCTCTAGCTACAGGTCCCAGGGTGGATAAGACCTGCTGCCCCTACAGCCCATCCCAGCTGGCTGCTGTGTGGCTTAGAGCCTTTAACCAGATCATGGGGAGGGGGAGAGCTTGGGGGCACCTCCCTGCTGGGTCCCTTCTAGTCGCATTGCAGCTCCTTTCCTGGCACTCCCTGCCCCCCTTCCTCGCCAGGCCCCCTGGCAGAGCAGTCTCCTGCCCACTGGCTGGGAAACCAGTCCCCACGGCTCGCTGGCAGCCCTGCTAATCACCCTGGGGACCCTCTCTCCCCCAGAGCAAGGTGACAGGCAGGGAATTTCCAGGAGGCAGATGGGGACCGGTTTGGCCCCCATGTCCCCAGGAGCAGACGCCAAGGCTAGAGGGAACGAGCCCTGGGGACCTTACAAAGGGCGCATAGCTAGGAGAGCATGGGGCCTGGCACCCGGCCCAGCTAAAGGTCACTCATCAGGGGGATGTACCCTCCAGGTGCTTGACGACGCCGCGCAGGCTGTTCCCGTGGGCGGCGATCAGCACCCTCTTGCCGGCTTTGATCTGGGGGACAATCTCCTCGTTCCAGAAGGGCAGGGCGCGGGCGATGGTGTCTTTGAGGCTCTCACACGTGGGCAGCTCCCCGGGCTTCAGGCCTGCGTAGCGCCTCTCCTAGGGGGCAGGAGAGACACCCTGGTAGCGCTAGGGACACAAGCCCCACTTGCCCCAACACCCCCTCCCCCAGGGTCTCCAGCCCAGGGGCAGATGCGGCGGGGGGGGCACAATCGGGCTGGACACCTGGGTAACAACGAACATTTTAACATGGGAGGGGAACAGCCCCCACCCCCCAGCCTCCTGCCCTCCAGCCCTCCCGGGGCTCAGCCAGAGGCAGGAGACTGGGGTGGGGGGATTTTCTAATCAGAACCAAAGCTGGGCTCAGCCCAGAACCCAGCGTGAGCCTGTTGCTTGAAGGGGTTGGATTACCGGGGTCTCCTCGCTAGCCCCTTCCCACAGTGTATGAGCTGCCCTCCCCCACCACGCAAGGCATCCAAACCTCCCACCCAGATTGGCACCCCGGGGCCCGTACCACCCTCTCCCCAGCTTCGCTCCCAGAGGCAGATCCAGCCTGGTGGCTTCTGGCAGGGTGGGATCCTATTTCCTGCCCCCCCCCCCCCAACCCCACAGCAGGGATTAGCCAGACAATGGCCCTAGCAGACTATTTACCCTGCAGGGACAGGCTGGCTGGCTGGGGCCATCACCCCTCCTGTGGGGAGGGGGGGTTGTGAGGCCATGCACAGGGACTCCACTGTCAGCCCGACCCCATGTGTGGCCCTGCTGAGATGGGCCAGCTGTGCTCGAGAACAATGGATCGGCCTGACCATCTTGCCCAAGGGGTGGGGGTCTCCCCAGCCTGATGCCCCCCAGCACTGAGACGGGGATTCTGGAGGGCTGCCCCAGAGAGCTTTGCCAGTAGCCACGGGGCTGATGCCCATCCTGAAGGCCCTGTGCCCGCCGGCTGGGTGGGGGCTTCGTGCCACAGACCCGGTGTCTGTGCCGGGAGAGGTCAGGCAGCAGCTGCACCAGCCCAGCTGCTTGGTGAGAGCCTCAGGCATCTCTCTGCACCCTGATCCAGCCTCTGCCATGTCCTGGGAGGGAGAGGCCTGGGGGCCAGTGCTGGGTGAGCGTGTGCCCTCCTGTCCCTACCCCTCCATTGTTCCCCAGATCCTTGTTTGCTTAGCAAAAAGCCCTGTGCCCCCCCCC
>NW_020704210.1:0-9207 GCF_002925995.2 Terrapene triunguis | reverse complement strand
TTAATATAAAATTTATAAGCCTAATACATTAAATACTTAAATTTATAAAAAAAATATAGTGCTACAAGCCTCCCTTTGACGGGGTGGTTTGCACCAAGAAACCCCGTTACATAGATAGGATTTAGTATTTGTGGGGCCCATTTTAGCGCCAGTTTTATACCTGGGCAGATTTTGGTATGTATTTGGGATGGGCACCATGTATACATATTTATGTTTATTACCATGTGGTGCCTATTTATGCGTTTGTTTAGGGGTTTGCCTAGGTTTTGGCTTGGGTTTGTTGAATTTATAGTGCAGGTAACCTAAAATAAGGAAATTAATTTTAATTGCAATTTTTTGGATAATTACCTATCCTTTTAATTTAAAATTTTCTTTGGGAGTTGTTGCAGGTTTATTACCTTTATTTATTAACTGGGTAATAACTTGTTGGGCTTTGTTTATATTGTTAGTAATTTGGATGAGGTGAGTTTTTTTATGAGCCATTAATGATTTTAGCTGTAACCCTAGTGGGGGAATATAGGCTAGAAAGGTGGGTGTGCTTTGGATAGTTAAATTCTGATAAGCGGGGTTGGACTGAATAATGGTGATGTTTTTAAAAGTGGGAAGAGGGGAAATAGTTTGATTTCCTATTACAGTGGGTTGCTTTGGGGTAAAACAGAAATTTGGCTTTGTAACAGGACACTTTAAGGGACTATATTGGTACCTCTTTTGGTTGGTAACCAAGCAAAATTGGTTACTTTTAGCATAGGTTACCCTTTTTATTGGTGTTTTTTACGTGGTTAGCCTTACTAGGCATGACAATGATGAATTTTGTAATTTTTTTTTGTAGTTCACACAAAACAGTGTTTGTTTTAAACACATTACACTTACAGATATACTGAGGCCCTTTTTTAGAACAACAGGCCATTTGTGGCACTTTTTAGGTTTGAGTTGGAGTGTGATAGACTACCAGGGGAGGTGCATTAATGCGTTCCCTGTAGATGTTATTTTTGAGGTGACCTATAGAATGGATAGCAGCCAATTGCCTGTACACCTTCTTGTTTGGGTTAAACACTGGTAACGAGACCGTGAAGGAGACATACAAAGATTGTGTTATTATACAAGTTTTTGAAAGAGAACAACTGTTTTGGTTGGGGTGAGGTGTTACAGATTTTAATTTTTTTATAGCACCCACTGACAAATGCTGGCATGAATTTAAACAAGTGGATTTTTCCTTTTTCAGCTTTTGAAAACATTTAGGACAGTACCAACTTAACGGTTGCTTATTTTTAATTAAGTTAGGAACTTCTTTTAATTTTAAGGATTGTAATGAATTAGTAATTGTATTTACGACATATTTTTTATATGCAGAGCATATAATTTTTTTCCCAAGTGTTGATTTCTTTGCTGATTATTGTTTAAAGCAATTAACTGATTAATTTTTTTGTTGAGTTTTATTAAATAATTGGGTTATGTTATGCATATTATAAACAGTAAATTTTTTGTGTGTGCCAATTTCTTTATTTTCTGTAACATTGGATTGACCACTTGGTTAGCTTTTTTTTTTAAACACATAATTTATATGCTTGCGGATTTTTTAAATATTCGCTTGGTTTTAAATTGATATTTCTGAACCAAAT
This sequence comes from Terrapene triunguis, assembly GCF_002925995.2. Taxonomy (NCBI): domain Eukaryota; kingdom Metazoa; phylum Chordata; order Testudines; family Emydidae; genus Terrapene; species Terrapene triunguis. The sequence goes on along the minus strand of NW_020704210.1, from coordinate 7,588 downwards.
AGTTTTGTTAGGGATTCTAAACCTTTAAGGAGATTTAAGCTATGCTTTCTCCTAGGGGTATGTGACTTAGGGATTTTATTATTTTTTTAACAAAACAATATTGTGCACTTGTTGCTGATAGGCTACAATTTTATTTACAAGTTGTACTGAGAAAAAGGAAGCCACATTAGTATGCTGACAATAGCTAAATTTTCCTAAATACCAATTGGACAAATTTAGCACTACAGGAATATGCATAAATTGAACTTGATTAATTATTTTTCCTATTATGGGCGTTGTGGTAAGACCACTAGCAGGTCCTGGGTTTAACACTGGACAATTTACATTATTTGGTATTGAATGATTATAATTATAGTTAATAACTGGGTTTTGAACCTTAAGTTTAAATCTTATATTTTATACATATTTTTTGCTTTCTGTTTTGGTTTGAAAGGTAGCTATAATGAGTACCTTATATTGCCCTTGGTCCTTATATTTAAGCTTATATATAAGGTTAAACTTTCCCCTGTTATTAAATTATTACAGCTTGCTCTGTTTTTTTAACTTTTATAAGGTATACCATGTTTTAGGGAAGTTGAATTTGTTGTTGTTGTTTTACATTTTCCCCCCTTAGAATTTTTATTTAAGGGCCACATTTTTTTCCAACCACTGGAGGGCAATGAAGTTATTTCCACCAATTGATATTTAAAAGTAACATCCTTTTCTTTAATTTTTTTAACCTGTTTAATTGGGTTGTTAAGTTTTGGGTTGAGTAAAATAATATTTTGTTTTTTTGTTTGTTTGTATGTTTTGTTGCTTGTGCTCAGGCAATTAAGCACGATTGGGTTGTTAGGTTTTCTGGGGTTGCAATAGTTTAGTTTTAGACTTAGGATTTTGGCTTAGTTCTACCCTTAGAGCAACAATAAGGGTGTAATAAGTTAGAAATATTAATGTTAATTTTACGGTTGCAATTTGCTGGGCTCCAGTTGTTGCGATTTTGTTTGATGCTGTTTACTTAAGTTTTGAGGAGGACGTTGCTTCTGCGACCTGGACGATTGATACAGCTTTAACTGGTTAGCATGGTAAATTTTGTTTTTATTATGCTTTTCTTTTGTTGTTTTAATTTTATATACTGCTGAACTGAGTTCATTGATGATTTGGAAAGGTTTGATTTATTGGTTACACAACCCATGTTTTGGTGACTTATATGATAACAACATTACTTGGTTTTTTTACCTTTTAAGTATTTTTTTTTTGGTTTTTGTTAAAGTAAGCCTTTGCCTTACATTTGGATTTTTCCAATTTGGCAGCTACCTGCAAGTGGATTTGATTTAAATGTTTTTGCAGATTTTGCAGATAGGTATTTATTTTTATTTCCTTTAATTGAGTGCCACTAGGGTGCCAAATTAAATGTTTTGGTAATTGCATTGTTTGGCCTGTTATTACTTTAAAAGGTGTTTTATTAGTAGATGCAGCCGGTGTCGCCCTCAATGCCATTAAAATTAAAGGCATGAGGGTGTTCCAGTTACGTTTATTGGCAGCAATTAGTTTTCTTAACATTACTTTTATAGTTTGATTGGTTTGTTTTACCATCCCAGACGACTGTGGTCTGTATGGGATATGTAGTTTTTGCGGGACTTTTATTAATTGAAGACAGTTCCTAAAGAACTGTCCCGTGAAATGTGATTTCTGGTCCGATTTTACCTTTGCAGGGATTTCCCAGCGAGAGAAGACTTGCTTTACTAGGACCCTGGCAATGGCTTTTGCAGTATTGGCTTTAGGAGGAAATGCCTTTACCCATTTTGAGAAAGGATTAATAAATTACCAATAGATATTGGTTACCAATTTGAGTCCTTGGCAAAGGATCTACAAAGTCAATCTGCAAAGCCATCCAAGGACCTTTATACACCTGGGATTTTAGTGGTGCATTTTTTTTGGATGGAGTAGGATTAGCTTGGGCACATGCCAGATAATTTTTACAATATTGTTGCACATTTATTTTAAGAAGTGGCCACCATTTTACAGATGCAAGACGTTGGATAGTTTTGTCCACTTCCTCATGTTCTTTTGTAGGAGTATTATGGACCATGTATATTATGTCCCTTTGTAGGTGAGCTGGAACTACCCACACAGGGAAAGGACCTCCTGCATACATGAGAACTTTATTTACTACCTGTAACTGTTGCTTATGTTTTTTGTAAAAGGGTTTATTGTTAATGACCCCCCCCCCTTTTTTTTTTCAGTTTTGGAAAGCTTTAGGATTACTTTTACTATGTTCTTATTTAATTTTTGCATATTTTTTAAATTTGGTATATTGGGTTGTACCAATTTAGTTGCAGCTATAGGACATTTAGGACTAGGGGTAGTAACAGAATACTTTTTTTTTTTTTTAATTTTCCTGTTTGGGCTTCTTTTTGGGCCAATTTATTAGCCTTTTTATTTTTTATAGCATAAGGGTTTAATTTTTAGTGAGCTTTTACTTTTTTTACCTTAATTGGCTGCCCTGGAACAGTAATTACTGCTAACCAATGGATATATTTTATTAGCGATGCATACCTAATAGGTGTGCCATTAGAAGATGTAAACCCATTTGTTTTCTAAGATGGTAGAAACTTTGTGAGAGAATTGCATACCCATGCAGAGTTTGAAAACAGACAGATATTTTGGTATGTGGAGAACTGCACACAGTACTCCAACACACAAGCCACTGCAGCTAATTTAGCATATTGAGCCGAATGTGGAGTGCATGAATATGCCTTCTCCCAGGCTTTTTTTTCCCTTGGGAGGAACTGCGTAGATTCCAAACCCGGTATAGGGTTTGCCTTGATGGTAATAACTAGAACCATTAACAAAGAAATGATACCTATTAATGGAATTTGTTTTCTGGATTAAAGGTTGGAAGAGCTTTTGGTTTTTTTTCTCCCTTAGATTTAATCAATTAAATTGGGACACGTGTGGCTTTTTTTGATACAATAGAGCAGTTGGTAACAAGGATGGTGTTTTAATAGGTTTGACTGCAATATTTTTTTCTTGCAGTAGTAATGCCCAGTGGGCTAGGCAAGCATTTGAGACTTGCCCGTTTTTTACCCTATTGGACAGTAAAAACTGAAGGGGAGTGTGCGATGAGTGTAATATGATTGGGCTGAGGCCAATTAGAAAAGAAAAGTGTTGTATGGCCCAACTGGTTGCCAATAGATACTTTTCACAATTGTTATATTTAAGTTTAATTGATGACATTAAACGTGAGGCATAGGCCACAGGTCTGATTTTTCCATGCCTTTCTTGTGAGGCCACAGCCACTAACGCATTAACACTTACTGCTACCTCCAGATGATAGGGTATTTTAGAATTTGGAGTGATTAACACCGGAGCCTTGACAATGGCCTGTTTTAGCTGGGATACTGCTTTTGTGTGTTGCTTAGACCATTTTTATTGGACAACTTTTTTTTAGTAGTTGGTACAAGGGACCTGCAATAGAAGCAAAATTGGGGATAAAATTTCTGTGGTACCCAGTTAAACCTAAAAAGGATTTTAAAGCCGTTGGGTTCCGTGGTAAAGGCAATGTTTGGATTGCATTTACCTTTTGTTGTGCTGGGGTTTTACCCCACTTTGTTAGGGTGAGGCCCAAGAAAGAGACACAATTGGCCATTAGCTGGGCCTTGGCTGGATTGCACTTTAACCCTGCTTCCTTTAGAATTTGCAGGAGCTTGTTAAGATTTTTTTTAAATGCTCCTTTTTTGTCTGTGTTGCTAAACACAGGTTATTTACATATTGAAATAGAACATTTGGTTTAGAAAACTGTGACAGTACCCGCCTTATTTGTGCATGGAATAAAGCTGGAGAATTTTTATATCCCTGGGGTAACCGTGTTTAAGAAGGTTGCACTTCCTGAAAACTAAATGCAAAATGGCACTGTGAAATGAGGGCCAATGGCAATGTCCAAAAGCTGTTACTGATGTTTAATACAGTAAACCATACAGCCTTTGGATCAAAGGAGTTGATTAGATTTGGCATTTTGGCCCCTGTGGGGGCACAAGTGGGTGTGACCTGATTTAGGCGTTTGTAATTTATTGCGAGACGCCATGAACCATTTGGTTTCTTGACAGGCCAAATAGGGGAATTAGCAGTGGAAGTACATTTACGTAGTACTTCCTGTATTAGCAAAGACTTGATAGTCTTTTTTATGTATGGATTTGCTTGTTCTGGGTAAGGATACTGTTTTTGGGCTGAAATTTCCCCCCCCCCCCAAAACAATAGTGACTGCCATGCAGTCACAATTGTTTGTTTAGCAAAGGCATCTGCATGCTTATGAAGTAACGCCTGTAACTTAGGTTGGTCTGCATGCTTAGCCACTATTTTGTTTAAATTATACCCCTTAGGTTTAGAGTCCTTCACTGAAGATACTATGCTACACTTAGGTATGACTACTGGAGAGTTATTTTTTGCCTGTTTTACTGAAAGACACAACAATTGGTTACACAAATTAAGAACACATTTTTGTTTGTATAAGAAATTAGTTCCCAATAGACAATTTTTTGGGTCTGCTAATTTCATTAATGTAAAGGTATGATTCTTTTTTAGGTGACCTATTTGTACTTTAAGGGGTATAGAAAGTGTGGTAACAACTTGATTACTTGCAAAAGTTGCAAGTTTTTTAGTACACCCTGATGACAGAGGGGAGGATCTAGGATCCTTGACATGGATAATACTAATTGCTGCTTTAGTATTTATAATAAAATTTTTGTTGAGGCCCCCTACCACTGCAGATATTGTGGGTTTTCCACTTGCATTCCTGCCTAAAAGGGTTATGACTACACTTTGACGTTATGCAGCATATGCAGATAAATAATTTAGTTTTTTTTAATCTTTTTAAAGGCAGCCAATTCTGGAGGAGTGGCTGTCCACTGGGGAAAAGGGGATGGATTAATGGAGGCCACTGGACGGTTTAAGGGTGCTGGGCCTTGGCCTTTTATTATTAGCATATTTACACGGGCACGGAGTTCCCGGATATTCCATGGTTGAGCTTTAAGCGTTTGCGGCACTGTCCAAAACATCCTTACAACTGGGTCCTCAGTTTTGTGCAGAGGCGGTGATTTAGGTCTCTGCAGACGTGAATTGTTCTGTGCAGCATTTGGAAAGAAAGGAACATGGTTCCGGGCCCCTACATAGGATTTAAACGCATAACCCTGTCGAGGGACCTGGCCACTCAAAGGTTCAGGGTTATTACGTGGGTTAGGGTTATTTTGCCAACGTTGGTACCTAGGGAATTTAGGAGCCCCTCGTCCTAACCCTGGTTGAGGTCAAGATTCCTCAATTTTCACTGTGGGATTAGTTTGTGGTTTCTGAAGTACTGTAACAGGGGCTTCACGCCGACCTAATTTATAGCCGTCCTGTACATATCCCTTAGCCAGTAAGGCTAATGCTTTTTTAAAGAAATATTATTAGTTATGTGCATGTTAACCATTTTTCGTAACTGGGGAAGAGAGTTATTAACCAGCAAACTGATGTACTGTGGCTTATTTGTGGGGTTTTTTTTGGTTGTTTTTTTTTTATATGACTTTGCCAGGCTGCACTTAACCGCAGATGAAACTGATGTGGAGTTTTATTAGTTTTTTGCTTTAGGTTAGACAGAATTGCCACTTCAGCTTGCCCTGGGTCCTGATTATGTTTTAATAGGGCTACTGTTTTTTTAAAAGTTTTTTTTTTCTATTTTATACTCGGGTGGCAAAGTACTTCACAAGGCTTGATTTACTGTGAGTTGTAAGATTTTAACCTACTCTTTCCTTGGTAAGCTAAACACTTCTGCTGTCTCTTGCACACGCTGTGCATGCATTGCAACTGAAGAATTCTTCATTATTTCTACTTGCTTAGCTACTAGGTCTAAGGTTTTAATATTTGTAACAACTGCTACAAGACAATTAGAATTAGAACCTGAAGCTTCTTTTTTTGGATTAGGATTTGGGCTTTTATTTGAGTTTGAATTTATAATTTTTATTTTGACTTTTTTACCTAAATTTACATTTTTCTTATTTGAACCATTAGAACTTTCCACTGGAGATAATTCTGGATATGTAGGATAATTTTTCATAAAACCTTTGTTTCATATTTAGGGCGTCTCCACATTGACACAGGACATTTTTTAGTTCGCTAAGGTCTGGTGTAGTAGGGCCTTTTACCAGTACACCAGGTGATACCAGCATATACCAAGGGGGTGTAGGGGGTCTACAAAATTTTTGGGGTTTAGGCAATGTTAATTGCCCAAATGCCAATAAATGTTCACCCAAAGGGACTGAATTTTTTTACTCTATATGGTGCTAATGTAATATTGGGTGGAGGAGCAGGAATTTTATTCCCTGGTTGTTGTAGCTTTTTTGTTGTAATTTAGAGATTACTACATTACATGCACTAGCTACTTGAGTCACTTGTGACACTGCATTTTTTAATTCCTAACAATGACAGTTTCTAAAGGCACTGCCTTTTCACTATCAGGGGCTGGCACTAACAAAGGAGAGGATTCCCCCTTCTTTGCTTTGCTTATCATCTTTTTTGCATTACTAGCCGCCTTTTTTATGACACTTACCTTCGCCTCCTGTGGAACCACCTTAGGACTTTCTTCTTTTATTTGCAGACTGCCAGTAACTTTTGCACTGCCAACTTTCTCTTTTGACTTTCCTTGTGGCTTTTTAGACTTGATCTTCAACTTCGCTTCTAAAGGTACAGTGTTAGCCTGAGCTGCTAATTTTTTTTGTTTTACTTTTAGTTGTTGGCTCAGTAGGTTTTTTACCTCTGTCGGTTCCACCATACCATTAGGGATGGGAATTGATTTTTTATTTTTCTTCATCATATTTTTTTCCCTTTTTAATTCTTTAATTTTTTTCAACATTCGACCACGGTTTGCTCTATAGGCCACCAGCATTTGTTGAGTTTCCCTGAGTAACTTTATTTTTTTTATTTAATTTTTTTCCCAGCGAACTACAAGCCACAAGCAGGCATTTAACAGCTATTCCCTTTACCAACTTAGCCCTTTTCTTTTTTTGCTCTGTTTTTTCATTAAATACCTTACTTACAAAACCCCATGGGTTATTTTGCTCAGAAATTATTTTGCTGTTTCTTAGCTGTTCTAAACCTCCTCCATGATCCTGAATATATTTTCTGGCAAAGTTTTTAAAATCCAGACTATGGGCAACTTCAACAGACTTTACTTCTGCCCTTGCTTTACTTTTAATACTTTTAATACGAAATAGAGAATTCATTTTAATTCTACAACTTTACTAGCTTATTCAATAAACTAGAATAAATACTCTGTTGCTTTACTCTGACACGGAAGGCGTTCCTTCACCAAAACAACAGGAAATAACACCCCTTAACCGGTTTTTACACTTCATTCAATAAGTTCCAAGTAAATAAAATAGAGAGATGGGGGTACGTTCCCTTTTTTTCCTCGATGGCTTGTAGCAAATCGAGAGGTTTTTCCCCTCTGTCGGGACCTGCCAAATACTGGGGGAATAATAAGGCAGACGGATTAGAGGTGCAGTCTGGGAGAGTTAAGGGGACTGAGATAAGGTATCTTTGAACTGTTTAAGTTCTGACTGATTGCGGCCTTTTTGGC
>NW_020704209.1:0-5177 GCF_002925995.2 Terrapene triunguis | reverse complement strand
CAGAGACTTGACTCGTTTGGAAAAAGCAGGGGCGAATTTGATCCATCATCTTCAGCACCTCCAGCGACAGAAGCTGCCAGAATGCAAGCCAAGGTGCATGGGAGCCCTCTGTCTGTCTCCCGGCTGTTCAGATTCATAACCAGCCACAGGTGTCACTGCACCGTGCCCTTAGCTACAGCACTGGCACAGCAAGATCACAAGCACTTTACCCAAAGGACGGGGAATTGGTTAGAGGTGGGGAAACCAGGCACAGGGAAAGACACTGATGTGCCCAGGGTCCCACAGCAGAGCTGGGCACAGAACTCCGGATCCCCAGTCCTCTGCGCTAGCCACTGGCCCACACTGCCTGAAGCAGGGAACCAACCCTACAAACACGAGGCTGAAGGGCAGCCTCATCGCCTCTCACGATCACGCTTAAAATTACTGTAGATCTAAGCACTTGCAACTTGTTTCTGTCATTATCCCAATGCACCAGGGCTGCTTTCTAGCTGGCCAATAAACATCTTCCACGCATCCCCCCACCCCGCACGGCCCTGCTCCAGGAAAGCATGTAAGCACATGCTTATGCAGGACGCCCACTGGGCTACAGTGGCTTATAGGTTAGGTGGCTCTGAGAGGCCCAAATGACAACACAGTGGGGCGCGGCGTGACGTTGGGCGACACGGGTCAGAGGCTCTTTTCTGTTGTAGGTTTTTATTAGATGAAGGTACAAAGGTTCCAGGGGGAAGGCAGCAGGTTATTAGAGCGACAGGCTATCTAACCAGGCTCAAGGGGAGCCTCCACCCACCGCGGAAGAACCACAATCCCCCTGGAACTCACCACACAGTCCCCGGAGGGGTGCACGAGGTCCCCCAAAGGCGCTTTGTGGCAAGGCGATCGTTCAAAAGCCTCACATCCCTGTGTGCACCGCGCGGGGGGAATCGGGGTTAGGGGAGCGAGTTAACAGTGTTTTCATATGTAAAGAAGCTGAACAAACAGGATGGAGATTGGTTTCACAGGCCCCATGGAAACCAGTGAACAAGTGGAGGTTAGTATTTCTTCTTCTTCCCCTCGCCCCCACAAGGCTGTATCATCCCCCCTCACCTGCACTCCCCTCTCCTTCATGCTCATGAGCATTAGTCTATCCCCAGAGCAGGGGACTCCTGCACTTCGTTATGAAAACGGGGTCACAGCCTCAGAGGCCCAGTAGCCGTCGCCTTCCTTTGACTGCCCTACGCAGCCAAAAGGGACTTGCCAAGGTTGCTCGTTCCCAGACTGAAATGTTTCCTCGAATGGGGCGATCCTTCTCCGAGTTTAGAACCGTTCCCTCCCCAGCACCCCGCCCACAGGCGCCACGGCTGGTACGTCAGTGAACTACGGCAATGGAACACTGCTCGGAGGCCCTTCGCCGGAGCTCGTGGGGGACACGACTTCTCCACAGGGAAAGAGCTTCGAGACCTGGAGAAGCTGTTACTTGAATAGTGTTTTACCAGGGGCGGGCTGCTTGTGGGTGCCCTTCCCCCAGGCCCAGTCACATCGGAGACCCAGATATGCCCACAGCTGGGGCTGCAGAACTGTTCTAGACCTGCAGAGACGCTGCCCTGGGTATATTTCACAGCCTTTTGTGGACCACACGGGCCTAAACTAATCCGCCACTGCCTGGCAATACCCTTATCAGTGTGTTCGCACATCCCAATCACTGGCAGCTGAGGAATGACAAGGGGTAGCCAAGTGCCCACAGGGTGCGAGCTACCGGCCATGCCATGTAAAGCAATGCCTGTCAGCAAAGCAGAAGCAAAGGCTGTCACATGCTACCTGATGGTGCAAGTTCCTCCATTTCCCACTTTAACCATTCGCCAGCAGCTAAATGAACAGGGATGCCTGGCCCCGCCCTTCCCTCTCCTCCACAAGGCGTTTGGGTAAATACAGGAGCTCCAGATGGATGAAAGTCACACCCAATTATCAGAATATTTTAAAAAAGGACCGGAGACAAATTGGGGCAGTGGAGGGCTTAGCCAGCCAGAAACTGCCACCTCCGCTGGGTCTGGCGGGGGAAAACAAAGTGATCAATAAAGGGGGTTGGCACACATTTAAAATCACAAAAGGCTCCATTGATTCCCATAGCGGCTCAGTTAGTTTGATCCTTGATTGGAGGGGTGAAGAGAAAGGGATCTGCAGGAGTGGGGAGGGACTGAGGCCTCTCAAGGCATCCACCCCCCTTTCTGCATTCCTGCAAAGGTTGCTCCAGTGTTAGTACTGTTGCCAGGATAGCCACCTCCCTGGTCCATGGTCTGGCTCAGCCCTTCCTGGGGGGAAGGAAGAGGTCTGCATTCCACGCAGGCGGCTCCGTGGCAGGCTCACTCCGGCTCCTTGGAAGTTGTTCCCCACTCTGCGTTGAGAGAGGGTAAAGGACTGTCCCGTGGAGGGTCGGGCGCTGCTGCTCAAGGCCTGCCCGACCCCTCGGTGACCCGCTGCCGCAGGTGGAACGCAAACTCGAACATGGTAGCTGCCAGGCTTTGATGGATAAGGTAACGGGGAAGCCGACCCTACAGAAAAACAACAAAACGGGAACATGGGGTTTATTTTGCTGGCTAAGATTGTACATGGTTCCTATCCTGGGGAAAGCTGCGCTACGGACCATGTCTCAGAGGCATTGCTTGTTTTAAGTCCCACTCGAAGCCACCACCACGTTTGCAACACAGGTCTCTGTGGCCGCTCGAGGTGGGTTCCACCGAGTATTAACCAGAGCATCTCAGAGCCTTTTTAAACAACCGCATCAGTGCGGTAACAGGAGCCTGGGACGTGTGAGGGACAGACTGAACTGCCCTGACATCCCAGAGACGCTGGTTGTGATGTCCCCATGCCGCAGAGCGGGGTGATGGCTTTCCCTTTAACCTTTCCCATTTTTTTTAATTGGTTGCTGTTTAATAAATGGTATTTGCTTTGAACTGTATGTAATGATCAGTGGGTCAGGGAAGCATCCAGTGCAGAGAGCCCCCCAGAATGGGGACACCCTAGTCCCTGCCCTAAGTGACCACGACAAGGTTGGGGGTCGAGCCCCCAGGAATCCTGGGCCCAGCCTTGTTGGGGTTCCGAGGACTCTGCCACAGGGGAGAGCGGAAGGGGAGTCCTCGAGGGCAGGGAGGCCTCTGGGTAAAGGAAGTGGGAGCGAGGACTCAGATCCTTTTGCCAGCCCACGTCACCGGGGAAGTGCATAAGCCAGGAAAGTTCCCCACAATAGTGGGACCATCCCCCGCTTACACAGGCTCTGCGTTTTACTATAGGATTAAAGGGGCTGGCCTGGGAAAGGTCTGACGCTGCTGCTCCCCCCACACCAGGGCTTCACACCCTTTAGGGGACGACTATTTGCAAGCTGCCTCTCACCTTCGTCAACACCAGCCAGACGTGGGCAGAAAGGTGCCGGAGCGTCAGTGCAGCCACGGCGAGCACACATCAAGGGCAGGGCAGGATTCACGCAAGAGAGATTCGCTGCCAAGTGCGGTTGAACTGGCTTCTTCGCCGAGTTGTCGTCTGGTTCGTTTCACAGGTTCAGGGCTTCTTAGTTCTTTGCTTCGTTTAAAAGAGCAGGATGCAAGGGGCCAAATGCAGCCTTGGTGTACGGAGGGGCAGTTCCAGAGCCTTCAGTGATCCCACAGAGACTTGACTCGTTTGGAAAAAGCAGGGGCGAATTTGATCCATCATCTTCAGCACCTCCAGCGACAGAAGCTGCCAGAATGCAAGCCAAGGTGCATGGGAGCCCTCTGTCTGTCTCCCGGCTGTTCAGATTCATAACCAGCCACAGGTGTCACTGCACCGTGCCCTTAGCTACAGCACTGGCACAGCAAGATCACAAGCACTTTACCCAAAGGACGGGGAATTGGTTAGAGGTGGGGAAACCAGGCACAGGGAAAGACACTGATGTGCCCAGGGTCCCACAGCAGAGCTGGGCACAGAACTCCGGATCCCCAGTCCTCTGCGCTAGCCACTGGCCCACACTGCCTGAAGCAGGGAACCAACCCTACAAACACGAGGCTGAAGGGCAGCCTCATCGCCTCTCACGATCACGCTTAAAATTACTGTAGATCTAAGCACTTGCAACTTGTTTCTGTCATTATCCCAATGCACCAGGGCTGCTTTCTAGCTGGCCAATAAACATCTTCCACGCATCCCCCCACCCCGCACGGCCCTGCTCCAGGAAAGCATGTAAGCACATGCTTATGCAGGACGCCCACTGGGCTACAGTGGCTTATAGGTTAGGTGGCTCTGAGAGGCCCAAATGACAACACAGTGGGGCGCGGCGTGACGTTGGGCGACACGGGTCAGAGGCTCTTTTCTGTTGTAGGTTTTTATTAGATGAAGGTACAAAGGTTCCAGGGGGAAGGCAGCAGGTTATTAGAGCGACAGGCTATCTAACCAGGCTCAAGGGGAGCCTCCACCCACCGCGGAAGAACCACAATCCCCCTGGAACTCACCACACAGTCCCCGGAGGGGTGCACGAGGTCCCCCAAAGGCGCTTTGTGGCAAGGCGATCGTTCAAAAGCCTCACATCCCTGTGTGCACCGCGCGGGGGGAATCGGGGTTAGGGGAGCGAGTTAACAGTGTTTTCATATGTAAAGAAGCTGAACAAACAGGATGGAGATTGGTTTCACAGGCCCCATGGAAACCAGTGAACAAGTGGAGGTTAGTATTTCTTCTTCTTCCCCTCGCCCCCACAAGGCTGTATCATCCCCCCTCACCTGCACTCCCCTCTCCTTCATGCTCATGAGCATTAGTCTATCCCCAGAGCAGGGGACTCCTGCACTTCGTTATGAAAACGGGGTCACAGCCTCAGAGGCCCAGTAGCCGTCGCCTTCCTTTGACTGCCCTACGCAGCCAAAAGGGACTTGCCAAGGTTGCTCGTTCCCAGACTGAAATGTTTCCTCGAATGGGGCGATCCTTCTCCGAGTTTAGAACCGTTCCCTCCCCAGCACCCCGCCCACAGGCGCCACGGCTGGTACGTCAGTGAACTACGGCAATGGAACACTGCTCGGAGGCCCTTCGCCGGAGCTCGTGGGGGACACGACTTCTCCACAGGGAAAGAGCTTCGAGACCTGGAGAAGCTGTTACTTGAATAGTGTTTTACCAGGGGCGGGCTGCTTGTGGGTGCCCTTCCCCCAGGCCCAGTCACATCGGAGACCCAGATATGCCCACAGCTGGGG
>NW_020704208.1:0-1083 GCF_002925995.2 Terrapene triunguis | reverse complement strand
TGTGACGTTATTGATATAATCTGGGACCATATAGATCATTGTTGCAACCAAGGTCCTGTAGTGGCACCAAAATCTTGTATAAAGGGGGTCAAATGGGGTGTCTTAGACAAGGTTATGGTTTACTGGTTATGATTATGCTGTCTATATGTGTGTATCAATTTTGTAGTTGAAGTTATGAATATTGGCTCTATACTGTCTGTATTTCAAACTTATGCTATGCTGCTGGGTGACATCCCAGACAAGCTGGGATTAGCTCTGCCTAGCCTGCTTGATGGCCCATTAAGGACCATCAGCTATACAATGGACCCATTGAGAGAAGGCAAATATGCCTTGAGACTCAGCAAAGTATGCAGGGACTGGCCCATGTGACTCCAGGCTCCATTTTGCTGTAATTTTCCACAGTAAGAACAAAGAGGTGTTCTTACACCTGGAAAAGACTATATAAGGCTGATGCCTCATCTCCATCTTGTCTTCAATCCTGCTTCATACCTCTGGAGGAACTTTGCTACAAGCTGAAGCTTTGAACAAAGGACTGAGGACCCATCCCAGCGGGGGATGTATTCCAGAGACTTGATTTGAACCTGCAGTTTATCCTATCACTACTGCAAGCCTGAACCAAGAACTTTGCCATTACTGTATGTAATTGATTCTATTTAACCAATTCTAACTCTCATCTCTATCTTTTTCCTTTTATGAATAAACCTTTAGATTTTAGATTCTAAAGGATTGGCAACAGCGTGATTTGTGGGTAAGATCTGATTTGTATATTGACCTGGGTCTGGGGCTTGGTCCTTTGGGATCAGGAGAACCTTTTTTCTTTTACTGGGGCATTGGTTTTCACAACCATTTGTCCCCATAACGAGTGGTACTGGTGGTGATACTGGGAAACTGGAGTGTCTAAGGAGATTGCTTGTGAGACTTGCGGTTAGCCAGTGGGGTGAGACCGAAGTCCTCTTAATCCGGCTGGTTTGGTTTGCCTTAGAGGTGGAAAAAACCCCAGCCTTGGGCTGTAACTGCCCTGTTTGAGCAATTTGTCCTGAGTTGGCACTCTCAGTTGGGTTCCGCCAGAACCGCATCGTCACA
>NW_020704207.1:0-3782 GCF_002925995.2 Terrapene triunguis | reverse complement strand
CTGAGTTGGCACTCTCAGTTGGGTTCCGCCAGAACCGCATCGTCACAGTGGCGTAGTCGTGCTTGGATCCACAGAACCAGGTCAATTAAGCTTTGGGTCAGAACCCCACGCTATCCAAATTTGAATTTTGGGATTGAGAGTTTGGTTGGTTAAAGAACAGTTGCAATGGCTGAGCAAAGAGCATATGAGGGCCTTGACAAAAAAGCCCTGAAAGATTTGTGTTCAGAAAAGGGGATAAGCTTTAGAAAGAAAGCTACAAATCAAGAACTGAGAGATCGGTTAATGGCCAATGATCAGAAGGCAGGAGATGCCACAGAAGCTGCAGAAGCAATTGGAATGCAAAAGGCAGCAAGTAAACTGCAACTTGAGCATGAACAAAGACTGGCAGAAATTCGATTGCAGGAACTAGAAGCTGAGGCAAAAGTGCAAAGACTTCAGCTCCAAGTCCAAAAAGCAAGGGAAGAAAAGCAGAAATTGTATCCTCTTGAAAGTCCAGTTTATAACAATGTTGGTATGTTATATAACTCGGAGCAAGTGTCTGGGTGTAACCAAATGTACCCCAATACTGCCACCTTTTATGTAAATGCTTTTACTGTGTGTTCAGTAGAGGGTGGCTCCATAACTTGTGCCAATGCTCTATATGGGAGTGGTAGTGAAAAATTTACAGAGAATGTAAAAGTCAATGGTAAAAGCTGTTTAGGGCAAATTATGGCTTCTAACATCATTCTTGTTAAAGCAGATCTTGTCAAAGAGGAAGATTATTTACCAAATCAGAGTGTGAATGTTGTAGTCCTCTATGAGTTTACTGTAAGTGTGCCTTTAGCCAGAATCCACCTTGAATGGAATGGGACTAAGCATGAAGTTATAGCTGGTGTAAGGAAGCTATTGCCTAAGGATCTTTTGATTGGGGAAAATGTTAAAGCTTTGTTCAGTCCAGGTAGTCAGTCACAGGACAGGAATGATCTTAAACCTCTGTCTATTGTGGGCAATGATTTGCCTGGGGAGGGTTGCTCCAAAGGTTTGTCTGAGAAGAGCTATTTGTCTGTAAATGAAGTTTCTGAATGTCGGTCTAGTGTCTCAGAAGTGAATCTGGAGTTAAATCAAGAGCAGCAAAATCTTATTGGGCAGGAAAATGTTTCTCTGGAGCAGATTAAAGTGGATGGTCAGGTGGAAGCCCTAACTGAGGAAGGAAAGGGTGGATTTTTAATGGGTGATGCATTGGTGGCTAGTACAGCTTGTAAAAGTGAACCTGAAAAGGGTAACTGTGATTTGCTGGCAGTGGCTCAGTGTAGTAAGAAGAGCAGTCTATCTGTTGGGAGTGGCAAGGTGCCTGGTAGGGAAGCTGCCCCACTCTCCCAGTCTTTGTCTGTAATCAGCCCTGTGTGCTGGGACAAAGGAGAGGAAGGCAGGAAAAGTTTGGAGGAGCCAAGGCAGCCTTGTGAGCTAATGGCTTTGTCTAGTCAGCAGTTTGGGAAGGCAGGGATAGTGGAAAATGGATGTCCCTATACCTTACCTGTTTCCTGTGTGGAGAATACTGATAGTGAAGGAAATGTGCCTGTATCTGTCAGGGGTATTGACTTGCCTATGGAGGAAGCTACCTCAGTCTCCAAGCAGTTGTCTGTGAACAGCCCTGTGTGCTGGGACAAGGGAAATGAAATCCCGAGCTGTGTGTCTGGTAAAAAAGGTGTCTCCAGCTCTTCTTTGTCTGTGGAGCAGACAGAAGGTGCCTATCAGCCTGTGATGGTTGAGATTAGTGCAGTTGTCTCAGAGTTGGTTCTGAATTCAACTAAAGCCCAGGAAGGGAATGGTCCTAAGTCTGTGTCTGCTGGGGAGAATGGCACTGTAACTAAGTTGCATCCAGTTAGTGTCTTAGCAAAATCCCAGAGACCAGACAATTCTGGTGCTTATATTTTGCCTATTGCTAATGTGTGGTTGGTAAAGGATGTAGCAACTCTGTCTGATCAGGGTAATACCCTAGCCAGGGCACAAGGAGAGCATGAAGGTGATTTGGTTGTGTTACCTACTGATGGTGTGGAAACTTGTAGCAAGAAGGAAAGGATTCCTGAACTTGTGTGTGGCAAAGGGAAGGGAAATGTTTCTAACCTTTTATCTAGGAAGTCTATGGGTTTGCTTGAAAGGGGATTGTGTAGAAATCTGCCTGATGGGCCAAAGGTGATCCTGGATGTAAGTAAGACCCAGAAAAAGTCTGTTGTTGCTCAGGGAAGTGTTCCTTTAGAGCAAGCCCTAGGTGAAGAGGGTAAGGGCAAAATTTCTGTGAGGGGTGATTTGCTGCTTAGAAAAGCTCCTGGGGAAAGGAATCCTCATGGTAATCTGTGCAAGCAGTTCCCTGCAACTGAAGGGTGTGAGAGTGATTTAATCAAGGCAGTTTCAGTTCCTAACAGCCAGAAATTTTCTGTTGTGAATGGATCCACTGACTTTCCTTTCGAAAGATCCAGTGTGGGTGGCTTTGAGAAGGTCTCAGATGGAGTAAGAGCTGTTAAGAAAGTTGAGCAACCCTATAACCAAGTGGCTGTGTTTGGCCAGCTTGTTGGGAAGACAATGGTGTTGGAACAGGAATGTCTCCATTCTAATTCTTTAAGTGAGCAGTCTGTGCTTCAGGGTCTGAGGACAGATTTGGTGACTGGTGTTTCAAAGCAGAACAGTTTTATGGCTAAATGCTTGAGGATGCAGGGGAGAGCAGGCAAACTCTCACCCTCAGACTGTTTTAAAGAGATACCACACAAATCTAGACAGAGTCCAGCCTTGGAAATGATAGCAGTTACGAATATGAAAACTGGTGGACTGGCTCTGGTCTGGGGGAGTGCAAATTACTTGCCTGGCTGGGAGAGGAAGGACTTGCTAATAGCTGTTAGCACAGAGAGCCCACCCCATCAGCCAGTGAATTCTGTTAAGCAAGAGAAATCAGGGTTTGATCCTGCAGGACAAGGAGGAAAGAGAAAACTGAATTTTGCAAAGGGAAGCAACAGGTTAACCCTAAAATGCCCAAACTCCAATGGTATTGAGCCAAAGGTGTGGCATGACAACCATGATTGTAGATGGACACTTGCAATGGATTTGTTGTTAATGCTAATGGTGATTTTGTAACTGATGTGTTGCTATTACCAAGAACTGTAAGAATGTACAATGTTCCTAATCTGTTGGAAAATCCCTTGAACATGTTAAAAGGAATACATGAGAACACACGTTATGTTAAAAGGCCTTGTTATACTGATGTTTCACAGTTACTGCCTGTAAACGGTATTGGAACTTTTCACAGGAGAAAAGACATTCCAAACCTAATGTGCTGTATGAAAAGGGAAACTGAGGCACACTACCATATTGCTTTCACGGCTAAATGCCAAGATTCCTGTACTATGAACATCATTAATATCTACATTGATTTAATGTTAATTGGGTTCCAAACATTTGCCAGAGCTTGTGTGGATAAAGTAGCTGTTTTCTTTAGCTCTTGGCAAGATCACATGAGACATTCAGGAACCATGCTGCAAGAGCAGATCTAATCCACTATTGTTCTAACTAAGTTTTACCTTGAGTTTGTAAAGAGGTTCAATCATGTTGTTGAACATGACTTTGATAAACCATTTCTGTTATACACTGATATGGCTTCTAACCCCAATACTAGCTGTAGTGAGACAAACCCAAGGATGGGGAGCTCTTGGGATGCAGTCAGTGATGTTTGTGTCATCGCTTCCTGCATCAATTTTGTGTTGGGGGTGTGACGTTATTGATATAATCTGGGACCATATAGATCATTGTTGCAA
>NW_020704206.1:0-2881 GCF_002925995.2 Terrapene triunguis | reverse complement strand
GTCCCCATAACGAGTGACACTGGTGGTGATACTGGGAAACTGGAGTGTCTAAGGGAATTGCTTGTGTGACTTGTGGTTAGCCAGTGGGGTGAGACCAAAGTCCTCTTTGTCTGGCTGGTTTGGTTTGCCTTAGAGGTGGAAAAACCCCAGCCTTGGGCCGTAACTGTCCTGTTTAAGCAATTTGTCCTGAATTGGCACTCTCAGTTAGGTCCCGCCAGAACCAGCATCGTTACAGCCCCCCAAAATGGACCCAGCTGAGGGGTCCCGTTCTCTGTACCTACAAGCTCTGTTTTAGACCGTGTTCCTGTCATCTAATAAACCTCTGTTTTACTGGCTGGCTGAGAGTCACGTCTGACTGCGAAGTGGGGGTGCAGGACCCTCTGGCTTCCCCAGGACCTCACCTGGGCGGACTCGCTGTGGGAAGCGCATGGAGGGGCATATGCTGAATGCTCCAAGGTCAGACCCAGGAAGGGGAAGCCGTGTGAGCTTCTTGCCCTGGAGACAGTCTGCTCACAGAGAAGAGACTTCCCCAGAGTCCTGCCTGGCTTCGTAGGGAGCAGTTCCTGAGCATCGCCCGGGGACTCCGTGACAGGGGGTACCCGGGGGATCGGGGTCACTCAGTGGGGGCTGGGTCACTGGGGGTATATGGCAGTGGATCGGGGTCAGCGAGAGCCCATGGGGGGGGGGGGGACAGACCCCTGTCGGGGGTCACAAAGGGGGTGAGCCTCACCGAGGATCTGCCAGGAGACCTGGGGCAGTGCTGGAGTCGGGGTGAGGGAAGCGAGTCCAGGGACAGATGAAGCCGAGCGGGGGGACAGGCGGACGCTCAGATGGGGCCCGGCCCAGCACTGGCCCCGGAGGCCGGGAGCAGGATCGGAGTCCTACCTGCTCCTTTGTGATGCGGTCGATGACGTCGCCCATGGTCTCGTGGGGGTGGCAGGTGAGCACCCCCTCCAGGCAGACCGTTCGCTGCTTCAGCGCCTCCCGCACGCTCATGTCCAGGTTGTTGTAGGTCTTCTGGGCAGCTAGGTGCTGGAGGCAGGGGACAGACGGCTGTGGTCAGGGCCCGGGCATGGCACCGGAGATGCCTGCCCCCTTGTGTGAGATGGGGGGTTAGCCCCACTGTCCCTGCCACCCCACAGCCCGAGCTAGGGGATTCGCCTTCACTCCCCCCGTAAGCTCTTGCCCTGTGAAACAGCCGCCATGCTCTGCCCCAGAGGGGGCTGCACTGTGGTGGCGGGGAAAGGATCCCTGCCCGGCACTCTGGGGTGGAAGGAGTGAGTGGGAGGGGAGGGGAGGGGAGGTAACGGCCCGTGGCCGCTGCCCAGAGCCCAGCGATCCGGCCCCAGTGCTGATACTCACGATCACGTCGAACCTGGAGTACAGGCCCACGACCTCCCCTGGAAGGAGAGAGAGAGAGTGCCGGGGTTACTGGCGGGGCAGAGCAGGGCGGTGGGGGGCACTGGGGTCAGATGGGCAGCCGAGGCGTGGTGGGTCAGTGGGTCACAAAGGGGGATCCAAGGAGCCCCGGTTCCTACAGCGATTCCGGGAGCGAGCCGTGGCTCAGGGGAAGACAAGGACGGTGCCAGTGTGAGGTGGGCACGGCCCAGCGGGACGGGGGGAGGGGACAGTGGGTGCTCAGGATGGCTGTGGGTTGGGGGACCCAAGGAGGGCAGCTGGAGGAGCTGTGACGTTATTGATATAATCTGGGACCATATAGAACATGGTTGCAACCAAAGTCCTGTAGTGGCACCAAATCTTGTATAAAGGGGGTCAAATGAGGTGTCTAAGACAAGGTTCTGGTTGGCTGGTTAGGATTATGCTGTCTATATGTGTGCATCAATTTTGTAGTTGAAGTTATGAATATTGGCTCTATACTGTCTGTATTTCAAACTTATGCTATGCTGCTGGGTGACATCCCAGACAAACTGGTGTTAGCTCTGCCTAGCCTGCTTGATGGCCCATTAAGGACCATCACTACACAATTAACCCATTGAGAGAAGGCAAATACGCCTTGTAACTCAGCAAAGTATGCAGGAACTTGCCCATGTGACTCCAGACTCCATTTTGCTGTAATTTTCCACAGTAAGAACAAAGAGGTGTGTGATGAAGTGGAGCTGTTCTTAACGTTTCCTCTGAATACTGTGTGGGTGCCTCAGTTTCCCCTATGCATTTCTTAAGTCTCTAGGGGGTGAGATTGTTGCAGAGCAAAGGGCTGGTGTGCATAAATGGCCGACACTCTGTCTCCTGGCAACTAATGGCCGGGGCCCTTCCCCCCTGCAAGGGGATAGCTAAAGGTGTGGGAGAACAAAGGAATCAGGTGACCTCCTGGCCCGGGAAAGGGACAAAGCCCAGAGGAGGAGGGGCTGGAGGGTGAGTTAGTTTGCAGCTGGCTGGGGACGGGACGTGAGGGCAGACAGGGGTGTCTGGCTCGCTGCCCCCCAGGATGGACCCGGCTGAGGGATCCTGTTCTCTGGACCTACAAGCTCTGTTTTAGACCGTGTTCCTGTCATCTAATAAACCTCTGTTTTACTGGCTGGCTAAGAGTCACGTCTGACTGCGAAGTGCGGGGTGCAGGACCCTCTGGCTTCCCCAGGACCCCGCCTGGGCAGACTCGCTGTGGGCAGAGGATGCTGAATGCTCCCAGGAGAGACCCAGGAGGTGAAGCCGTGTGAGCTTCTTGCCCAGAAGACGGTCTGCTCCAAGGGAGAGGAGGCTCCCCAAAGTCCTGACTGGCTTTGTGGGGAGCAGTTCCAGAGCATCGCCCGGGGACTCCGTGACAAGGTGTTCTAACACCTGGAAAAGACTATAAAAGGCTGATGCCTCATCTCCATCTTGTCTTTAATCCTGCTTCTTACCTCTGGAGGGACTTTGCTACAAA
>NW_020704205.1:0-4660 GCF_002925995.2 Terrapene triunguis | reverse complement strand
AAACAGGAGGCCCATGAAAGAGAAGAAAAAGCCAAACAGGAGGCCCACAAGAGAGAGATGGAACTGGAAGCAGCAAGGACTAGGCAGAATGCAGCAGACCATCCTAACAACTCCTCTCCAGGTACCACTTCCCATCCCAGGAAATTCCCCACCTACAAGGCAGGCGATGATACTGAGGCCTTCTTAGAAAATTTTGAAAGGGCCTGCCTTGGATACAACATCCCTCTAACCCAGTACATGGTAGAGCTGAGACCGCAGCTCAGTGGACCCTTAGCAGAGGTGGCGGCTGAAATGCCTAAGGAACACATGAACAGTTATGAACTTTTTAAAAACAAGGCCAGAATCAGAATGGGGCTAACACCTGAGCATGCCCGTCGGCGGTTCAGAGCCCTAAGGTGGAAACCAGATGTGTCATTTACCCGGCATGCCTACCACATTCAAAAAAATTGGGATGCCTGGATATCAGGAGCAAATGTTAAATCTACGGAAGAGTTGCCCTTCCTATTGCAAATGGAGCAGTTTTTAGAGGGTGTTCCTGAGGAAATAGAAAGGTACATCCTAGATGGGAAGCCCAAAACTGTAACCGAGGCGGGGGAGATTGGAGCCAAATGGGTGGAGGTGACAGAAAAGAAAAAAGCTAGTAGCAGTTGGAGCGAATATCAGAAGGGGCAAGCCGAAACAAAACCTTACCACCGGGGACAACCCAAGGCCCCACCCACATCCCAAGGGAAACCCCAGACGCCTTCTCACCCCACCCCACCAGTCTCCACCAACCAACATCGCCCCGGTGATACCTTAGCAGGGCGATGTTTTAAATGTAATGAACTGGGGCATATAAAGGCTCACTGCCCCAAGAACCCCAACCGATTACAGTTCATTACACCCCAGTCACACCAAAGATCCCCAGACCCAGATGCCTCTCTCATACCCTCGGAGCGAAGGGAAACCTTGAGAGTGGGCGGAAAGAAGGTTATCGCTTGGAGGGATACTGGGGCACAAGTGTCAACTATCCACCAATCCCTAGTGGACCCCAAACTCATCAACCCGGAGGCTACAGTGACAATTCAACCCTTCGTGTCACAGTCTGTAACCTTGCCTACAGCCCAGTTGCATGTCCAGTACAAGGGCTGGGCAGGAATGTGGACTTTTGCAGTATATGACAATTATCCCATCCCCATGCTGCTGGGGGAAGACTTGGCCAACCATGTGAAGCTAGCCAAGAGGGTGGGAATAGTCACCCGCAGCCAGGCTAAGCAAGCTTTCACCCCCATCCCTGTTCCTGAGCCGTCCACCAGAGCCCCGTCGGTGTTACCGGAGACCCAAACACAGGTGGTGGAACCGGATCCCCTGCCAACGACTGCAACAGCCGTAGTGGATCCAATCCCAGAGACCCAGCCAAAGCCAGTCCCAGAACCGGAACTGGCAACGCAACCAGCACCAGAACCATTGCCAGCACTGAGTCCAGCGCTTGCAACCCCGTCTACAACTCCAATGCCAGAGGGCACCAGCGAGCCTGAACTGGCGGAAGCAGCAGATAACCCTACCCAAGAGGCTCAGCCAGAGCCTGAAATACCACATAGTGCACCAGAGGACAGCGGTTCACAGTCAATGGAAACAGCCCCAGCACCTGCATCGCTTCCAGAGGGACCAAGCCCCAGTCCACAGTCCAAGGAGGAACTGATGTCTCCAGCATCAAGGGAACAGTTCCAGGCCGAGCAGGAAGCAGATGACAGCCTCCAGAAAGCTTGGGCGGCGGCGCGGAGCACCCCACCGCCTCTCAGCTCTTCTAACCGATCCCGGTTTGTTGTAGAAAAAGGACTTTTATACAAGGAGACTCTTTCTGGTGGGCACCAGGAAGACTGGCATCCTCAAAGACAGTTGGTGGTTCCCACTAAGTATCGGGTAAAGCTCTTGAGCTTAGCCCATGATCATCCCAGTGGCCATTCTGGGGTGAACAGAACCAAAGACCGGTTGGGGAAGTCCTTCCACTGGGAGGGAATGGGCAAGGACGTTGCTAATTATGTCCGGTCTTGTGAGGTGTGCCAACGAGTGGGAAAGCCCCAAGACCAGGTTAAAGCCCCTCTCCAGCCACTACCCATAATTGAGGTCCCATTTCAGCGAGTAGCTGTGGATATTCTGGGTCCTTTCCCAAAGAAGACACCCAGAGGAAAGCAGTACGTACTGACTTTCATGGATTTTGCTACCCGATGGCCGGAAGCTGTACCCTTAAGCAACACCAAGGCTAAAAGTGTGTGCCAGGCATTAGCAGACATTTTTGCCAGGGTAGGGTGGCCCTCCGACATCCTTACAGATTCGGGAACTAATTTCCTGGCAGGGAACATGAAAAACCTGTGGGAAGCTCATGGGGTGAATCACTTGGTTGCCACCCCTCATCACCATCAAACCAATGGTCTGGTGGAGAGGTTTAATGGAACTTTGGGGGCCATGATACGTAAATTCATAAATGAACACTCCAATGATTGGGACCTAGTGTTGCAGCAGTTGCTTTTTGCCTACAGGGCTGTACCACATCCCAGTTTAGGGTTTTCACCATTTGAACTTGTGTATGGCCGCGAGGTTAAGGGGCCATTACAGTTGGTGAAGCAGCAATGGGAGGGGTTTACGCCTTCTCCAGGAACTAACATTCTAGACTTTGTAAGCAACCTACAAAACACCCTCCGACACTCTTTAGCCCTTGCTAAAGAAAACCTAAAGGATGCTCAGGAAGAGCAAAAGGCCTGGTATGATAAACATTCCAGAGAACGGTCCTTCAAAGTAGGAGACCAAGTCATGGTCTTAAAGGCGCTCCAGGCCCATAAAATGGAAGCGTCGTGGGAAGGACCATTCACGGTCCAGGAGCGCCTAGGAGCTGTTAACTATCTCATAGCCTCCCCCACCTCCAACATAAAGCCTAAGGTATACCATGTTAATTCTCTTAAGCCCTTTTATTCCAGAGGGTTAAACGTTTGCCAGTTTACAGCCCAGGACACAGATGA
Source organism: Terrapene triunguis (assembly GCF_002925995.2). Lineage (NCBI taxonomy): Eukaryota > Metazoa > Chordata > Testudines > Emydidae > Terrapene > Terrapene triunguis. The sequence continues at coordinate 1,664 of NW_020704205.1, read as the reverse complement.
CGCGGAGTGGCCGGCAGGTGTCTACTACGAAGGAAAAAGGAATGGTGGCGTGGAAGAAGTGAACCTCTCCACGACCCTGGGACGTCTGCAGCGACAGCAGATCAAGGAGCTGTGCACAAGCTTCGCACCGATTTTCTCAGCCACTCCAGGACGGACCGAACGGGCATACCACTCCATTGACACAGGTAATGCTCACCCAATTAGAACCCCACCCTACCGGGAGTCACCTCATGCCCAAGCTGCTATACAAAGGGAGATCCAGGACATGCTACAGATGGGTATAATCCGCCCCTCTAACAGTGCATGGGCATCTCCAGTGGTTCTAGTTCCCAAACCAGATGGGGAAATACGCTTTTGCGTGGACTACCGTAAGCTAAATGCTGTAACTCGTCCTGACAACTATCCAATGCCACGCACAGATGAGCTATTGGAAAAATTGGGACATGCCCAATTCATCTCTACTTTAGACTTAACCAAAGGGTACTGGCAAGTACCACTAGATGAACCCGCTAAGGAAAGGTCCGCCTTCGTCACCCAGGCAGGGGTGTATGAATTCAATGTACTCCCTTTCGGGTTGCGAAATGCACCCGCCACCTTCCAAAGACTTGTAGATGGTCTCTTAGCGGGATTGGGAGAATCTGCAGTTGCCTACCTCGATGATGTGGCCATTTTTTCTGATTCATGGACAGAACACCTGGAGCACCTGGAAAAAGTCTTCGAGCGCATCCGACAGGCAGGACTAACTGTTAAGGCTAAAAAGTGTCAAATAGGCCAAAACAGAGTGACGTACCTGGGGCACCAGGTGGGTCAAGGAACTATAAATCCCCTACAGGCCAAAGTGGATGCTATCCAAAAGTGGCCGGTTCCAAAGTCAAAGAAACAGGTCCAATCCTTCTTAGGCTTGGCCGGATATTATAGGCGATTTGTACCACACTACAGCCAAATCGCCGCCCCGCTAACAGACCTAACCAGAAAAAAACAGCCAAATGCAGTTCAGTGGACTGATGAGTGTCAAAAGGCCTTTAACCAGCTTAAGGCAACACTCATGTCTGACCCTGTGCTAAGGGCCCCAAACTTTAACAAACCGTTCCTAGTAACCACAGATGCTTCCGAGAGAGGCGTGGAAGCAGTTTTAATGCAGGAAGGACCGGATCAAGAATTCCATCCTGTCGTGTTTCTCAGCAAAAAACTGTCTGAGAGGGAAAGTCACTGGTCAATCAGCGAAAAGGAATGCTACGCCATTGTGTACGCGCTGGAAAAGCTACGCCCATATGTTTGGGGACGGCGTTTCCAACTACAAACAGACCATGCTGCGCTACAGTGGCTTCATACCGCCAAGGGAAATAACAAAAAACTTCTTCGGTGGAGTTTAGCTCTCCAAGATTTTGATTTTAAAATACAACACATTTCGGGAGCTTCTAACAAAGTGGCTGATGCACTCTCCCGGGAAAGTTTCCCAGAGTTAACTGGTTAACCATTGTTCTTGGAATGAAACATTGTTAGTTTTTATATAATCAGTAGTATGTCTTATTAACTCTGTTTTCTCCTAAAACTCCAGGAAGAAATCACAGCCAGTGTGGAACCGAACGTCCAACACTATCTGTGATTTGGGGGGCGTGTCATAACTATGAAGGGAAGGGTAACAGCTCTCTGTGTACAGAGAC
>NW_020704204.1:0-1700 GCF_002925995.2 Terrapene triunguis | reverse complement strand
AAGTACCAAAGGCACCTTGTTGCCATTGCCCCTGCCATCTCCTCCATTACACTATTACCCCTGTAATACATCCAAATACAGACAATGCCATATATTTGATAAAACCAATGACTAAGGCCTTCACACTTTAGTGATTTATTTAAAAAATATATATATATATATATATTTTTAAGGTTCAGGATATCCCATATAAGCGAACAATTGAATGGAAAAGAATGGATCAGTGGAGATAAAAGTATATGATATCACTACCAGTGAACCCCAAGAATCTGTAATTACAATTGATGGGTTCTATAGTGAATGTTCCTGGAATTTGCACTGTGTTAAATGAGAGAGGCCCTTATTGTTATTTGGTCACCCAATTAGTGAACAATTAAACGAACACCCAGAGTTTGTTTTGCCACTGGAAATTTTACCTACATAGAAATTATTCCAGTGACTAATAATGTGACCTGTACCTTATTGCAATTAGTTCAATGACCCAGAAGTTGCTGACAGAGATGGTATTGAATATCACTGAGACTGGGAAGGCATTGCAGTGGGATCTAGCATGTTCAGAGATTCAGGATTTCCTGAATGACTAGCTGATGGCCATTCGGAATGATCTAGAACATCAGGCTTGGCCCACTGCCCTTACAGAAACATCAGGAGTACCATCTGATCTGTGGCATGGAGACATACTTGGAGACTTTCTGGGTGGAAGTGCGGACGTTCTCAATGCTCCTTCCAAGCATATGGACCGGTAAAGGGGGTGTGGGCTCCCACATACCGAATCCTGCCGGGTCCATGGGGAGGATGCATGTGGGATTGGGTAATTCACCAAGACATCTGGGAAATTAGACCTCCTGGTATGCCCAATCGATTTTTAGTCAGTGCTCCTGGGATTACACCTGACATTTGGATGAGGTTAGGTAGTCTATGGACATTTTGGCCATTAGAACCCCCACAGCTTCAGTGTATCCATAAACTGAAGCCAGGAGAAGTTGTCACTGTTTATAACTATGTTTGCTGGGAGGGTACGGGACAAGGAACTACCCTGACAGGACACTTACTTTTTCAAGCTAATGATAGCTGTATGTTAATGACACCACATTACAAGACATGCATTTTAATCTCATTACCACTGCAGGCAATCATATTATTTACTGGCCTGCAGATAGAGTTTTCCAAGTAGCCCTTAGGTTCCAGATACCCTTTAATTGGACTAGTTTAGTACCTGATAGATTTCAGAATTTGTTTTCACTGTTACCAGAGATTCAGAAAATCTCTGAAGTACAAGGGCAAATTCACATGCTTCAAAATATATATCAAGTTGAAAAGTATGCTTTCCAGACAGCTTATAGAGTATCCACTTTATGTATTAAGTATGATGTATTGTGCTTTGTGACTAAGGCTGTACAACAACCCCATTATAGTATTGCTATGGGAATGTTATTGCTTGTATTGTTATTAGTTAGTTTAGGATTATGTTATTGTTGTTGTAAAAGATGTAATAATAGTAATACCTTTCATGTTTATACTAATCATGCATTGTCATTACATCCAATCAGAACCCCTAAGATTGAAGCATCTGATGTAGAATCTGAAGTCCAGGACTTGATGCAAATAGAGGTTTGAGAATGTTTGTTGTACTAGAAGTACAAAAGGGGGGGTTGTGGAAGCAGAAACAGAACTGTCAGAAAAGAACTGCAATGCATGAC
>NW_020704203.1:0-5380 GCF_002925995.2 Terrapene triunguis | reverse complement strand
TGTGGAAGCAGAAACAGAACTGTCAGAAAAGAACTGCAATGCATGACAGTTTGTTAGCAAGAGTCAGGCTAACTGTAGCCTGATAACGCGAGATTTGTAGAAGCGAGGATTGTGTGAGGTGGGTGAGAAAGAACTGTGTGAGAAGTTATTGCGACCTTGTGTAGATAATATGGAATGTAGACTAAGAATCTACATTAGTGAGCAAAACAAGATATCAGAATGACCTATGTATAAACAAAATGCAGTTGTTGCTCATTATTGTCTGTAACAAAAAGGTATAAATGCTTGCTGTAATTGTTTACTGTTGAGAGAGACCTGCTTAGCTCTCTCCCTCTGCACAATTGTGAGAGTTAATAAAGCATCTGACTTGCTGTACCCAAACAAAAAGTGAGAACTCAGTTTTTTCTCCGACAATTTGGGGGCTCGTCCGGGATGGCAACGCCCGCAGAGGCACCGGCAGTTGCTACGGATCGTTCCCCTTCGAACCCCATGGCGCCACAATAGAGGTAGGAGACCTTTTGAAATCTCTATTGGGGTGTCGGAGGAGGACTGTCCGTGGGGCCGTCTGTCCCTGTTGGGCTTACGCCATCTGAACTTATTGACTGTGCAGCAAGGTCAGATGCTGAGCGGCGTAGGGGAATTGTTTGCCGCCCCCTGTATGCATATGCGAGGTGCATAGGTTTGCACCTGTGTTGAGGGGTTGTTACTGCCTCAGCAGGAGGGGTTTTTACCGCCTCATAGTCCGGACAGAGGGGTTGTTTACCGCCTCAAGAGGGGTTTTTACCGCCTCAAGTGATGCATCGAGGTACTTGGGAATAGTACCTGAGGTACTTGGGATAGTACCTGGAGCAAGATCTTGCTGTGTCTGTGTGTCTGTCTGTGGTGCTGTGTCTGTGTGTGCACCAGTGTGAATTGAGTGTTACCGGAAGACGCCCAGAGTACTCTGCGAAGTCTTTTGGCTCGTGACCAGAACTACTCTAACGCAAGCCCGGTAACTAGAGGATCTTTTAGGAGATCCGATCCACGGTACGCTAACTCGGCCTGGCATCGTCCGGCGAGGAGGCTGCCTGGGTCTAGGAGTGCTTGTAACCCATCTTCCCTCCCCTTTTTCTTCTCCGTGTGAGCCACTGACAGTCTGACCATCTCACTGGATGCAACAGAGTATGCGGCGCCGTCTCTCTGAGATTAGCCGACGCTCTTTGCTGAAGGGAGGTGTAGGAGGTCATGGTTACCCTCGTTAGTCTCTCCTGTGTGAATACCCTGTAGGGAGAGATCCTTAGTTTATGTGCCGCTAGCGCGGACAGGGCATCCTCCTCCCTGTGTGTGTGATTGGAAAATGGGTGGGGGACAGTCTAAGGATTCCCTTTCACCCCCTAAGGGTACCCCAGTTTATTTCATGTACGTACATTATGGTTCAACAACCTGCAGGTTTTTAAAGAATTGGAATCATTACACGCGTGAAAATTCATCTAAACAATGCCCACTAGAAGGTACCTTCAATCTAGATAAGATCATACATCTCAGAGGAGCTTTTAATCACCAAAAAGCCTCTGACACACAATGGGAGCAATTTGTCTATTGAGGAAAGGAACGGGTTAATTTGAAATTCAGCTTGGTCCAGAGATAAAGAGAAAGTTAATCTGCGTTCAAGGTCAAGAATCAATGCAGACCAGGCTAAGTACAAAGAAAAACTGCTTCCGGCCCCAACTGGCTGTGAAAAAATATAGACATAGTCAAACCAAAGGCAATACAAGTTACAGTGCTGAGATTACATTTGCAAAGCTTAACTGTCCAGTGAGATCCAACAGTCTGCCTTTGCGACCCTGGAGCCGGCGTGGTTTGGGGACGCTGAAGAAGCCACAGGCAGCCGGCCTGGACTGGAATCACTGAAAGAGACGCCCCAGGAGACTTCAGGGTGTAAAAGAACTGCCCTCCCAAGAGAGGAAGCAAGTTGGAGATTGCACAGCACCTTCTCTCAACGTTATACACAGACGTGGCCAGTCTGGACGTACGTGTGTGAGTATGAAAGTGTGCCCACTCTCAGCCGCAGTAAGTCTGAGAACCGGAGAGGGATTTAGCATTCCTCTCTCCACCCCGGTTGACCGGGAAGGGTGTCAGGTGGATCTACCCCAGTCGTAGCAGGACTGGGCAATAGAGAAGTTGGAGAAATAGGAAGAGTTGTGTACTTGATAACTAGAATTGAACAATTAAGAGCATAGATCATGAACCAGGCAGCAACTCAAACCTATGCCCAGGGCAAGTTGCAAGCCTTGAGACAGGACTTCCAGGCAGAAAAGGAAGCACTGGCTAAGCAAGTACCGGTCCTTCAGAGACTTGTCAGAATTTAACCATTTGTGTTTGCATATGCTGTAAGAGCAGTGTGTTTGCCACAAGAGAAAATTGAATAGTTAAACGCCAATGGGCCATGCGTTTTGCCCAAGTGGCAAGCCTCACGAGGGAGGACTCGAGTAGCCTTGTGAGTAAGAATGTTTAAGAGAAGAGACCAGGAAGGGTGGAGGCTAGTTGAGAAGCCCACCCTCCTATCTAAATTGGTAGTGAAAAAGCCGGTGCCCATGGAAGGGACGGTTCAGCGAGAAAAGCAGGATCGGGCCCAAGCGGGCAGGCAACAGAAAGAGAGATTGGAAAACAGGTTGGAAACTTTGAGGGCATAGTGGAAGGAAAAGAGTAAGTAATTATAAGCATGGGGATTTCAAATCCCCAGGACAATAATTGGAATGGTAAAATCTAAGTTGATTGGGTGTTGTTTTGGGAGACAAGCAAGTGATTTAAGAAAAGAGAGTGAGAAGTTAACTCTGTAGTTGCTAGAGGGAATCAAGCAGTGAAACTTGGTTGGAATGTCTGTAAGTAATTCAGGCAAGAGGTTATTTAAGTGAAATTATTCGACTATGAATACGTTAGTCTAATTTGCTGAAGAACACTCCTGCTGTGTACAACCTGTGTTTTATAAGTTTGAGATGAATTGGTATTGTTTTAAAGTTGCAAAACTGAGAATACTTTTGCCAGACACAGGAAACTAGTGTTGTTTAAGGTATTTAGCATTTAATCCTTAAGGTGACTTAATGCTTTACAAGATTTAAAATGTTTCAACTAAAGACCAAAGGTTGTGGCTGCAGCAGGGTAGTCAAAGCCAGGAGAATAAAAGATTTGAATTTGTTTTTGGGTAACAAAATAGCAGATAAAAGATCTGGTAAAGAGAGAAAAGGACAGTGCCCCTGGCTCTGTGTGGTCAAGCTGTCACTTTACTAGGGGTGCATAGAGATTTTGTAAGCACAAAAGAAACAGTTACACCTTGTGTAGAAATTGATGTGGCTAGTGTTGTGGAAATTGAATTGTGGATAGGATGTGCATTTTCCCCAGAACATGTGCAGTGTATATTGTAGCAGAGGTAAAAGAAATGCAGACCTACCAATATAGGTTGTGTTGTCTTGTTCAGATCACTGTGTGTTTGAAAGCAGGAGTTAGAAGTAAAAGGCAATCAAAAGTTTGAGAAAGTTAATTGTGTCCCTTTTAAAGTAAGAATCTTTAAGCTGTGGATAGCTTTGGATCTGGAAGCAAGCCAGAAAGCATCTGTATTAATGCAATTTTCTAACTAATAAGGTAGAACCAACTGAAACCTGGGCTGCCTATGAAACAAATACAAGGAAATATGGGGTAATTCCTCTGTTTTGCCTGAAATCAACAAGAGTATGTGTATATAAAGGAAATATATTAAGCAATGACTGACTGCCCAGAAGGGGTAGACCTCTGTTCTTTTGTCTTTCAGATCATCAGAGAAAACGGATGCCAGCTGAACAGCATTCAATGTACCATGCATTTACTGGTACAATAGGAATTATTTTTGTGTTCTTTGTCCTGTCTTGTGGTGTTTGTCTTGTGGCCAGAATTGTTGGGTTTAATATTTTCATAAGACAGTCTAGTTCAAAATTAAATAGAAGGGTTAAATCAAAAAGCAGATACTTGTTTTATTTAACTTGGAATACAAAGTGTTTGGATAAATCAGGAAAATGTGATATACTAAAGTCTAATACAGTTGCTTAAGTAAGAAAAAGAAACTTCATTGGCCAGATTTTTTTAATTGAAAAATTGTTGTTAAAATTTCCATACCAACAGTCTTTGGAAGCAAGGACATGGAAGGTTAACCCACTCCCCATATTGCCCATGGGATCCCTCTGGCTACCTCAGATTTCTAGCCAGAGGGCTGGGGAGGGGGGAAAGCGATCGGACACCTGAGGTTGTACCGAGTGAACTCCTCAAAAGTGGGTGTGCTTGTCCCGGTTTGTTGCTCCAAAGCTCTGTAATAAAGTTATTTTTACTGGAAGAGTGTACATGGCATACATTGAATAATAAGACTAGTGTACTGTAATGTGTATGTGTTCATTGTTGGGAAAAAGTGTATAAGTGAAGAGTGAAAGTTTCCTTTGTAGGTTAAAAGAAGCCGAGAAAGGGAGAAGAGGAAAAAGCACGGAATGAGTTAATTGAGGAAAAAATAGCTAGCAAGCTCAGTTCAAAGATAAGACCTGGCTGACAGCCACAAAAAGGGGGGGCCTGAATGTGCCCAAGCAACTGAAATCTGCAAAACACGGCCAGGCACTAATGAAATGTGTTAGGTTTCTTTTCTCACAGATAAAAGAAGTGCTCCCCAAAGACCCTAGCAGCCCTGCCATTCATTGAAACAAGGAGACTGAGTCTACGTAAAGTCCATCAACGAAAGACTGCTTTTGGCTCCACACTGGAAAGGCCCTTTCCAAGTCCTGTTAACCACCAACACTGCTGTGAAGTGCCAAGGACTGCCCACCTGGACCCATGCTTCTCACTGTAAAAAGACCCCTCCTCCTCGGGAGGGCTCTCCGACTGATAAGCCTATTTCTCCTTCTAGCCCTGCTGTGCCGTCCGGACAGCAGAGAAAAAAGAAAAAAGACAAGGTGAAGTGCTAGTAACCTCTCCCTTGTCCACTGACAGACCTACTGTGCCTTTGGATTTTCCTAGAAGAAGCAAAACCATTACAGGGTGATGTGCTAGTAACCTCTCCCCTGTATGATGCTAAACCACACTGTTTCAGGAAAAGAGAAGAAGGAACACTTGCTTCATTGAAATCACAAAGTCCAGGGATTCCTGACTACAAGAGACATTAAGAACTGACCCTGGTGAAGAAACAAAGAATTATACCCTGGCAGGAAGAAACTTGTGGGACCCATGCTTGGGAACGTGGTATTGATTGGATTTTGGGATTGGATTTTTTCTACAGGCTGCGCGCTGTGTATTGGATAAGTCCTTCAGCATGTATTGCCCTCCCTAATTGGATTTTAAATGACAAGTACCAAAGGCACCTTGTTGCCATTGCCCCTGCCATCTCCTCCAT
>NW_020704202.1:0-1062 GCF_002925995.2 Terrapene triunguis | reverse complement strand
TAGCCTTCATTGGCGATCTGGGTGCTGGCAGCTGTGGGGCTGGCAGCCGTAGGGCTGCATTGCACCAGCCCCTTGCCTTTTGGTAGAAGATGGTTTATTACGATTGGTATCCGTCGTCGTCGTACTGCAGTGGCTGTTGATCATGGGCACCCGGGCAGACAATGATGGTTATCAGTCGTAGTATGCTATTTTCTGCCAGGCGCCCTGCTGGCTCATTGCACGTTAGCAGAGTCGTAGTATGCTATTTTCTGCCAAGTGCCCAGTATTGTCTGCTAAGCACCCAGAAGAGGCCGATGGCGATCTGGGTGCTGGCAGACATGGGGCTGGCAGACGTGGGGCTAGATTGCTACACAGCAGCAACCCCTTGCCTTTTGGGCAGAAGATAGTATATTATGACTGGTATCCGTCGTTGTCACACTGCAGTGGGCATCATATTGTGCAGTAGACCTGAAGGCTTACTGCCAAGCGCCCAGTATTTGCTGCCAAGCACCCAGAAAATGCCAAGGGCTATCAGTCATGCTGCGCCGTCGTCTTAAGATGTAAAAAATAGATTTATTCTGTATTCATTTGCTTCCCCCCTCCCTCCTGCTAAACCCAGGCTTTTGAGTTCAATCTTTGGGGGGGGGGCATTCTGTGTGACAGTTGTTTGTGTTTCTCCCTGATGCAAAGCCACCTTTCTTGATTTTAATTCCCTGTACCTGTACGCCATGTCGTCACTCGCCCCTCCCTCCCTCCCCCTCTCCCTCCCCTGGTCCGTCAGATATAAATTTTATTATTTAATATTTAAAAATAAACGGTACAAAAGATTTGAGGAGTCAGTTGTCGGTCATTGGGGGAACATACAGAGTATGGGGAGGATGTTGTTATGTCAGGGTTGGCAGCACACATAATACATATAGACTGTGATGTCTCGCCTTTTTTCAGACCAGACGCCATAGCCAGCACTGGGATCATGGAGCCCGCTCAGATCACCGCGGCAATTATTAGCACTATGAACACCACGCCTATTGGAATAATGGGTTGAGATCGCAATGCCCGGATGATGCAAAGCAGTGCCGCGAG
>NW_020704201.1:0-2455 GCF_002925995.2 Terrapene triunguis | reverse complement strand
TCCCTCTCACACTGTGCTGCTGTGCCAAGATGCAAAGCCCTCCAGCCCGCACTTTCACCAGCATTCACACAGGTAGGGACACACCCAGCTGCAGTTACATGCAGCCCCTTCATAGGAAGGCTACTGCCAAGGCAACTCCTAGTTCTCCAGGCATACACCCCCTCTGGAGTATAAACCCAAAATTATACCATCTTGGACTGCACAGGGAACTGTACAGCGTAAGCTCATAAAGTCCGCCCCCTCCCTCAATGTGGAAAGGAATATGCAACAGCCTTTTGCCCCTGGACTAAGATTCCCACACTCTTCACTCCAACTCACAGGTTTAGATAAAGCAAAAACAAGTTTATTAGCTACAAAAGATAGATTTTAAGTGATTATAAGTGATAGCAAACAGATCAAAGCAGATTACCTAGCAAACAAACAAAAAAACGCAAACTAAGCTTAGTATACTAGATAGATTGGATATGAATAGCAGATTCTCACCCTAAGAGATGATACAAGCGGGCTGCAAATTCTTAAAGGGGCAAACTGCGGTTGCTTTACAGCTTGGAATCCCCAGGTGTTTCATTCACACGCTAGAAATCCCTTTAGCCTGGGTCCAGGACTTCCCCCAATTCAGTCTTTGTTCCTCAGGTGTTTCCAGGAGTCTTCTTGTGTGAGGAGTGAAGAATGATGTCACTCCCTCCCTTATATAGATTTTGCATATGGCGGGATCCCTTTGGTTTCAAAGCTTGGCTCCCAGACCAGTCTGTTGAAAAATACTGACATCCCAAGATGCAGTCCAGCATCTCGTGATCTGATCACATGTCCTTGTAGAGTCATAGCAACCATCACTCATAGGCTGATTGGAGTGTACTCAGGTGGGAGAAAAGCTTCTCCTAAGGCCTATTGTTTTTTCCTAATGGCTCATTGCCCTGATTAGGCCCTTCCCCACCCGCTATCTAGACTGAAAGCATCTTGTCTAGTGGGCATTCCCCAGGTGTAACTACATTTGAAATACAGATACATAGTCAATATTCATAACCTCAGATACAACAATGATATATGCATACAAATAGGATAATCATATTCAGCAAATCATAACTTTTCCAATGACACCTCACATGACTTATCTTGCATAAAATACATCATAATTACATCATGATCATAGCATAATAATATCACTACGAAGAATATGGGGTGCAGTGCCACAGGCACGTGTTGCTGAAGGAAAATGCTGAGTCATCAAAAGTGAAACATTTTGCGGAAACGTGTTGCTATTGGACAATATCTCATTCCGAAAGAAAAACTGACAAAATGCGTCTCGATAACCAACAGCCTAACAAAAGCGAAGTAAAAGGAGCAACGCCGATTTACATGGCCTGAGACTCTAGCCATGTATATTAATACATAAAAGGCAACATGCTCCAAGCTATCTACACAGCAACAACAAGAAAACTACAAAGAATAATACAACATGCATAACTTTTAAAAAAGAATTGTATTGAGCCTTTCTCTATGAATACAAAGTGCTATATAAGTACTAATTAGTAGTAGTAGTAGTAATTGCAGTAACCTCTGCAGGATTCAATTAAGAATGGAATCTCATTGAAGGAGGTGCTGTAAAAACGTGCAGTAAGAGACCTGCAATCTAAAACAGCATCAAGGCCGTACCCAACATATTTTAAGAAGTGCCATGTACTCTGGAAGTCTCTCTTTTCATGGCGTAAGTGCTGATCCAGCTTCCGTTGAAATCCAGGGTAAAACTCCCTTTGGCTTCACTGGGAGCCGGCCTTTGTCACACGGCTGTTGCATTATTTAGTAAAGATAATATTACCTGCATGGTACCCATATAGAGCCGTTATTTTTACCATGGGAAGATTTCATTCACCTCCAAATATTTTGCTCTCAACAGCAACAGGACTTAGCCCAGGGGCTAACTAAGGGCTTGCACCAAAGTGCATTGAAGCCGTTAGGTATCTCCAATGACTTCAGTGAGCTTTGAATCAGGTTCTTACGTTGTTTCTGGGCTAGAATTTAGGAAAAACTGCACTCGAGGGGAAGGATCAGCTACCCCACTAGTTGGGGGAGGGGAGAAATGGTCAGCACCTTAGCAGGAGGGAGTGGCAGTCTACACAAAGAGACCATAGGCAAGCTATTGAAAGCTCATGCCGTGCTAGAGGGCAATGTCGTCAAAGGGCAGTGTCTACTCACAGCCAAGGAGTCTGTCTCTCCTCGTGAGGTTTGTCTAGGGTTCTGAGCCGGAATGAAGCGTGCCAGGAGAGTAAAGGGGGGCACCCTTTTGAATTATCCCTGGTGCCTTAATCAAGGGAGAGACTTGAAGGGAAGCAGAGGTTGAGCCGGAGGAGCTGCTGCGAGGAAGAACTCAGCACGCGGTCCCAGGAAGGAGGGCTCTGGACACCCGGCTACTAAGCTTGGGTGAAGGAGCACTGGCTTTGGGAGCTGGGCTCTGTTA
>NW_020704200.1:0-2409 GCF_002925995.2 Terrapene triunguis | reverse complement strand
GCCCTCCAGCCTGCACTTTCACCAGCATTCATACACCCAGCTGCAGTTACATGCAGCCCCTTCATAGGAAGGTTACTGCCAAGGCAACTCCTAGTTCTCCAGGCATATACCCCCTCTGGAGTATAAACCCAAAATTATACCATCTTGGATTGCACAGGGAACTGTACAGCGTAAGCTCATAAAGTCCGCCCCCTCCCTCAATGTGGAGAGGAATATGCAATAGCCTTTTGCCCCTGGACTAAGATTCCCACACACTTCACTCCAACTCACAGGTTTAGATAAAGCAAAAACAAGTTTATTAACTACAAAAGATAGATTATAAGTGATAGCAAACAGATCAAAGCAGATTACCTAGCAAACAAACAAAAAAACGCAAACTAAGCTTAGTATACTAGATAGATTGGATATGAATAGCAGATTCTCACCCTAAGAGATGATACAAGCGGGCTGCAAATTCTTAAAGGGGCAAACTGTGGTTGCTTTACAGCTTGGAATCCCCAGGTGTTTCATTCACACGCTAGAAATCCCTTTAGCCTGGGTCCAGGACTTCCCCCAATTCAGTCTTTGTTCCTCAGGTGTTTCCAGGAGTCTTCTTGTGTGAGGAGTGAAGAACCCCAGATGATGTCACTCCCTCCCTTATATAGCTTTTGCATATGGCGGGATCCCTTTGGTTTCAAAGCTTGGCTCCCAGACCAGTCTGTTGAAAAATACTGACATCCCAAAATGTCCAGCATCTCGTGATCTGATCACATGTCCTTGTAGAGTCATAGCAACCATCACTCATAGGCTGATTGGAGTGTTCTCAGGAAGGATCATCACCAGGTGGGAGAAAAGCTTCTCCTAAGGCCTATTGTTTTTTCCTAATGGCTCATTGCCCTGAAAAGGCCCTTCCCCACCCGCTATCTAGACTGAAAGCATCTTGTCTAGTGGGCATTCCCCAGGTGTAACTACATTTGAAATACAGATACATAGTCAATATTCATAACTTCAGATACAACAATGATATATGCATACAAATAGGATAATCATATTCAGCAAATCATAACTTTTCCAATGACACCTCACATGACTTATCTTGCATAAAATACATCATAATCATATAATAATAATATCACTACGAAGAATATGGGGTGCAGTACCACAGGCACGTGTTGCTGAAGGAAAATGCTGAGTCATCAAAAGTGAAACGTTTTGCGGAAACGTGTTGCTATTGGACAATATCTCATTCCGAAAGAAAAACTGACAAAAAGCGTCTCGATAACCAACAGCCTAACAAAAGCAAAGTAAAAGGAGCAACGCCGATTTACATCGCCTGAGACTCTAGCCATGTATATTAATACATAAAAGGCAACATGCTCCAAGCTATCTACACAGCAACAACAAGAAAACTACAAAGAATAATACAACATGCATAACTATTTTTTAAAAAAAATTGTATTGAGCCTTTCTCTATGAATACAAAGTGCTATATAAGTACTAATTATTATTAGTAGTAGTAATTGCAGTAACCTCTGCAGGATTCAATTAAGAATGGAATCTCATTGAAGGAGGTGCTGTAAAAACGTGCAGTAAGAGACCTGCAATCTAAAACAGCATCAAGGCCGTACCCAACATATTTTAAGAAGTGCCATGTACTCTGGAAATCTCTCTTTTCATGGCGTAAGGGCTGATCCAGCTTCCATTGAAATCCAGGGTAAAACTCCCTTTGGCTTCACTGGGAGCCGGCCTTTGTCACACAGCTGTTGCATTATTTAGTAAAGATAATATTACCTGCATGGTACCCATATAGAGCCGTTATTTTTACCATGGGAAGATTTCATTCACCTCCAAACATTTTGCTCTCAACAGCAACAGGACTTAGCCCAGGGGCTAACTAAGGGCTTGCACCAAAGTGCATTGAAGCCGTTAGGTATCTCCAGTGACTTCAGTGAGCTTTGAATCAGGTTCTTACGTTGTTTCTGGGCTAGAATTTAGGAAAAACTGCACTCGAGGGGAAGAATCAGCTACCCCACTAGTTGGGGGAGGGGAGAAATGGTCAGCACCTTAGCAGGAGGGAGTGGCAGTCTACACAAAGAGACCATAGGCAAGCTATTGAAAGCTCATGCCGTGCTAGAGGGCAATGTCGTCAAAGGGCAGTGTCTACTCACAGCCAAGGAGTCTGTCTCTCCTCGTGAGGTTTGTCTAGGGTTCTGAGCCGGAATGAAGCGTGCCAGGAGAGTAAAGGGGGGCACCCTTTTGAATTATCCCTGGTGCCTTAATCAAGGGAGAGACTTGAGGGGAAGCAGAGGTTGAGCCGGAGGAGTTGCTGCGAGGAAGAACTCAGCACGCGGTCCCAGGAAGGAGGGCTCTGGACACCCGGCTCCTAAGCTTGGGTGAAGGAGCACTGGCTTTGGGAGCTGGGCTCTGTTA
>NW_020704199.1:0-2788 GCF_002925995.2 Terrapene triunguis | reverse complement strand
ATGAATGTCCAAACCCCAACTCTACAGAAGTTAAAAATTTAATTGAGTCCTACCTGAAAATGTTTCATGGAGCTCCATGAATCCTCCTCCTGGATATCTTTAAATATAAAATACAATGGCTGAGTAACTGGGCTCTCCCCACATAATGCTGATCATATAGATTTTTATCTTCTTTCTATCCCTGTTTATAGGCCATGAATCTAGATAGCAATATGTCACCCATCCATTCTTGGTAGTTTTATAAATTCTTGAAGCTCCCAGGATATGTACAAGGAACCTAAGGAGAACAATAGGACACAAAAGCGATGTTTAAAAATCGGGCTTCAGATTGTACCACAATACAAGCAGTCACAGTTTAAAAAAAGATAGCCTTATGCTTTGTTACCATCACCGCAGCATCATATGTACTCAAAAGCCGGGGTATTAAAACTCATTCTGTGAAGAGAGCTAAATGACATTTTCAGAATCTATACTAACATGAGAGCTAGTACTGAAATACAATTACACATAGTTAAAGGCTGACAGACTTTAGATCCTTTTTAACTTGAATTCTTCTAGGAGTAGAAAGCATTTGCAATTTGTCCAAAGCAATCTTAGTTTAACCTATAAAGAAATGGATCTAATTTGTATATTTATAATAAATCTTGATAGCACTGGAGTATCCGAAGCCACAGGCTTCTCTACAAGTCAAAAAGCTCATAGGAAATTAATAAACACATTTTTAAAATATAGATAGACCAAGCTATCTGTGGTAGGTTAGAGTATGCTCACAAGCCAGTTATCACTTCACATGATACCTGGCAGTTATAATAAAAACAGCAAATCAGTTCAAGCAATGCGAATAAGAGAATAACAAATTGATTGGTCTTCACCAATGCACTTGGGTAACATGCTAATTTAGCACCTCTCTCATGTGGCGTTTGCTGGTGGAGCTCCTATACAGCCCCGTCAGAAGTATTTAAAGAGCTGTCCTCCCCCTGCAGAACCCTGAGGGCCAGGGGGAGCAGAGAAACGGATATTGCCTTCTCTTCATCAAGGGTGAACTTCCTTGGGTGCAGCAGCCCCCACTAGCATGGGTGCAGTTTTCAGCAAATACCAGTGCAATGTGTACCCACTAAGGGATCTAGGCCACTTTCAGGAGATATGAATGAGTTCTGGATTTAGTCAGCTAAATGCTAAGCTTGAATCAGGTCCAGTTTGGAGAAGTACACGGATCCTGCAAGTGGTAAGATGAAGTCATCAGTGTTAGGTAGTGGATATCTGTCTGGTAAAGTAACTTGATTAACGGTCTGCAGACTGATGTAGACTCAGAGTTCCCTGATTTTTCTTTGTTTTACTGTGAAGTTGGGGATGCAGGGAGAGTCCTGAATTGGTTCAGTGATCCACAGATCCTGAAGGTAGCTTAATTCAGTGGAGTCTTGGGGCCACAGCCCAAAGTCACTGGAAGCCAGAGCATTTGAAAAAAATTAAATAGTTTCAGTTCACCTTCCTCCCTCTCCCCACCAGACGTCTTCCCATCCTTTTTTGGTTACCTGCCATCCATGGTGGTTACCTCTCCCTCATGCCTCATTTCTCTCCCATTCACACTCCCGCTTGCATTCAGTCATCCCAGTGTAAGCAGAATTAAGGACTACATAGTGGTTTCCGGAGGTAGGGAGCCCCTGAGAGTTCAGTGCCAGTTTTCCTGCTGGTAACAGGAGGTGGGAAGTGGAGAAGTCTGCTCAAGGTTTGGCATTTTCCCTGACAGCAATAGCAAGCAGCAGTGAGGAAGCAGGGTGCTCAGTCAAGTGCCTGGATCGCCTTTGGAGTGGCACTGATTGCGTTCTGTGCAGTGTCTATTAAGCAGGGGTCACTGCTGCACATGAGCTCACCCTAGAGGGAAATCTGGCTCACGTAGTCATACCAAGAATCTAGTGCATTTAAAAATGTCCTGAAACCTGGTACAGCACCGCAAAAAGTCTGTGCTCTCCCTGGAAAGTCAGTACAGTTGGAGAGTGGGTAAAATACTGCAGGGCTCCCCCACTTCCACAGAAAAGACATGTCTAGATAAATTGGGGGTGCAGCTAGCTCCTGTTTGGGAGGATGGATGTTATTGTGGGGAAGTCTTGTACTCTGGGGGCTGATGTTTGGGATCAGATGATATTCATAGGAAACGATCTCAAATAGTAGGATTCCTGAAAACAAACAAATCTAAATCCCAATTTCAACCTATTCACCCATCGTTAAGAGAGAGAATTAAAGCTAACATGGGAACAGAACCTGGGATTTAAAATCTCCACTTCAACATTGCATTCATTCCAGAGATCATGTCACTTTGTTTGGTCAGAAATATAATTATATGACCTACTTGCTTATAGAAAAATATCCTTACAGGAGCATTATTGTCTGTACATTTATGATCCAGAAAAGCAGAAAGATATTGTGGTTCCCTACTCTGTATCAATTTAAGTAATGCTGCCAAATCACAAGCTGTTTTATTTATTTTTTTAAATAATCTCTCCTTTATTTTGTTCCTTTCGCTGTGTTGGTCCCTGTGTTCGGGCTAATTTCTGCGGTCCATGAGATCGTACTCCGTTCAGAAAGATTAGTACAGACCCAGGGTAGTTGAAATAAAAAGTTCACATTATTTGGCACAGACTCAGAGCAGTCGCAGTGGAAGGGTCATCCCCCATTATCTGGTTTAGTGGTTCTGCTAACTGCTTGACTAGTTTCTGACCAAACAACTTCACTAACAATCTGCCTCTAATTGATTCTCTCTTCAGTTGCACCTTTTCTAGAACCTTCTCCT
>NW_020704198.1:0-2788 GCF_002925995.2 Terrapene triunguis | reverse complement strand
ATGAATGTCCAAACCCCAACTCTACAGAAGTTAAAAATTTAATTGAGCCCTACCTGAAAATGTTTCATGGAGCTCCATGAATCCTCCTCCTGGATATCTTTAAATATAAAATACAATGGCTGAGTAACTGGGCTCTCCCCACATAATGCTGATCATATAGATTTTTATCTTTTTTCTATCCCTGTTTATAGGCCATGAATCTAGATAGCAATATGTCACCCATCCATTCTTGGTAGTTTTCTAAATTCTTGAAGCTCCCAGGCTATGTACAAGGAACCTAAGGAGAACAATAGGACACAAAAGCAATGTTTAAAAATCGGGCTTCAGATTGTACCACAATACAAGCAGTCACAGTTTAAAAAAAGATAGCCTTATGCTTTGTTACCATCACCGCAGCGTCATATGTACTCAAAAGCCGGGGTATTAAAACTCATTCTGTGAAGAGAGCTAAATGACACTTTCAGAATCTATACTAACATGAGAGCTAGTACTGAAATACAATTACACATAGTTAAAGGCTGACAGACTTTAGATCCTTTTTCACTTGAATTCTTCTAGGAGTAGAAAGCATTTGCAATTTGTCCAAAGCAATCTTAGTTTAACGTATAAAGAAATGGATCTAATTTGTATATTTATAATCTTGATAGCACTGGAGTATCTGAAGCCACAGGCTTCTCTCCAAGTCAAAAAGCTCATAGGAAACTAATAAACACATTTTTAAAATATAGATAGACCAAGCTATCTGTAGTAGGTTAGAGTCTGCTCACAAGCCAGTTATCACTTCACATGATACCTGGCAGTTATAATAAAAACAGCAAATCAGTTCAAGCAATGCAAATAATCAGAATAAGAGAATAACAAATTGATTGGTCTTCACCAATGCACTTGGGTAACATGCTAATTTAGCACCTCTCTCATGTGGCGTTTGCTGGTGGAGGTCCTATACAACCCCGTCAGAAGTATTTAAAGAGCTGTCCTCCCCCTGCAGAACCCTGAGGGCCAGGGGGAGCAGAGAAACAGACATTGCCTTCTCTTCATCAAGGGTGAACTTCCTTGGGTGCAGCAGCCCCCACTAGCATGGGTGCAGTTTTCAGCAAATACCAGTGCAATGTGTTCCCACTAAGGGATCTAGGCCACTCTCAGGAGATATGAATGAGTTCTGGATATAGTCAGCTAAATGCTAAGCTTGAATCAGGTCCAGTTTGGAGAAGTACACGGATCCTGCAAGTGGTAAGATGAAGTCATCAGTGTTAGGTAGTGGATATCTGTCTGGTAAAGTAACTTGATTAACTGTCTGCAGACTGATGTAGACTCAGAGTTCCCTGATTTTTCTTTGTTTTACTGTGAAGTTGGGGATGCAGGGAGAGTCCTGAATTGGTTCAGTGATCCACAGATCCTGAAGGTAGCTTAATTCAGTGGAGTCTTGGGGCCACAGCCCAAAGTCACTGGAAGCCAGGGCATTTGTAAAAAATTAAATAGTTTCAGTTCACCTTCCTCCCTCTCCCCACCAGACGTCTTCCCATCCTTTTTGGTTACCTGCCATCCATGGTGGTTACCTCTCCCTCATGCCTCATTTCTCTCCCATTTACACTCCCGCTTGCATTCAGTCATCCCAGTGTAAGCAGAATTAAGGACTACATAGTGGTTTCCAGAGGTAGGGAGCCCCTGAGAGTTCAGTGCCAGTTTTCCTGCTGGTAACAGGAGGTGGGAAGTGGAGAAGGCTGCTCAAGGTTTGGCATTTTCCCTGACAGCAATAGCAAGCAGCAGTGAGGAAGCAGGGTGCTCAGTCAAGTGCCTGGATCGCCTTTGGAGTGGCACTGATTGTGTTCTGTGCAGTCTATTAAGCAGGGGTCACTGCTGCATATGAGCTCACCCTAGAGGGAAATCTGGCTCACGTAGTCATACCAAGAATCTAGTGCATTTAAAAATGTCCTGAAACCTGGTACAGCACCGCAAAAAGACTGTGCTCTCCCTGGAAAGTCAGTACAGTTGGAGAGTGGGTAAAATACTGCAGGGCTCCCCCACTTCCACAGAAAAGACATGTCTAGATAAATTGGGGGTGCAGCTAGCTCCGGTTCGGGAGGATGGATGTTATTGTGGGGAAGTCTTGTTCTCTGGGGGCTGATGTTCGGGATCAGATGATATTCATAGGAAACGATCTCAAATAGTAGGATTCCTGAAAACAAACAAATCTAAATCCCAATTTCAACCTATTCACCCATCGTTAAGAGAGAGAATTAAAGCTAACATGGGAACAGAACCTGGGATTTAAAATCTCCACTTCAACATTGCATTCATTCCAGAGATCATGTCACTTTGTTTGGTCAGAAATATAATTATTTGACCTACTTGCATATAGAAAAATATCCTTACAGGAGCATTATTGTCTGTACATTTATGATCCAGAAAAGCAGAAAGATATTGTGGTTCCCTACTCTGTATCAATTTAAGTAATGCTGCCAAATCACAAGCTGTTTTATTTATTTTTTTAAATAATCTCTGCTTTATTTTGTTCCTTTCGCTGTGTTGGTCCCTGTGTTCAGGCTAATTTCTGCGGTCCATGAGATCGTACTCCGTTCAGAAAGATTAGTACAGACCCAGGGTAGTTGAAACAAAAAGTTCACATTATTTGGCACAGACTCAGGGCAGTCGCAGTGGAAGGGTCATCCCCCATTATCTGGTTTAGTGGTTCTGCTAACTGCTTGACTAGTTTCTGACCAAACAACTTCACTAACAATCTGCGTCTAATTGATTCTCTCTTCAGTTGCACCTTTTCTAGAACCTTCTC
>NW_020704197.1:0-5621 GCF_002925995.2 Terrapene triunguis | reverse complement strand
TGTCACCGCCTGAGGGGCTCGAGGCGGACTTCAAAGGGTCCGTTGGCCCGGTGTGCTTAGCACCAATAAAGACACCGAGGGGAGAAAGCAAGCCAAGTTTATTCCAGAGCTCTGAAATGACACTAGGAGACCAGCATGTCTCAAATCCAGTGCAACAAATACAAATAACTTTTACCTTTTTATACTTCAAGCAGTTTCTATGTAAGCCTCTGTCTGTTAACTCCCTAGTATTCCTCCCACCCCTCCCTTCTCTAGCCGTTACAATTAGAAAAGTTCCCCTACGCCTGTGAGAAAACTTTCCCAGTCTCTGCGGCCTTGAGTTAGACATCTGCAAAACTAACTATTCCTCTTTCTTATCTCTATTATTTCTGCTAGTGTGAGTGAAACTGAAGCCATTTGCTAAAAACGTTGACCAATACATTTTTGCTGTAGCCTGTAAGCATTACACACAGAAGTAAGTGAGAGTTCACAAGATGGAGTCTGGGGGTTCCGCTAGGCCCAGAGCAAAAGAGCTTCATCGACACTTTGGTCTTCCACTCTCCCGAGTTACCTGGTAGCTATGCCTGGGGGGGGTCCCCAACAATCCCTCCTTTGAGAACACTCAACAAACCTTTGTGAGAGTTTTCTCATACTCTAAAGACAGAATGCGATTAAGCTCCATACAATCAGGATCATCAATGAGAGGATATAAGGGAACCTCTGGAGAGGGGGAGGTACAAATCTTACATATGAGCACTTTACAGCAAATGACCAAAAGAATAAGAACAAAACATATTACAACACCTGTAAGCAAAATGCGAACAATGCTTCCCCCTATATCTCCTAGTTTCCCTAAACCAGGTATCCAACCCCAAAGGGAATCCAAAATAGTGGGTTCCCCTTCCTGGGCCTTCCATTGATTAAAGGCCCGTTCAGCTGACAAGATGTGCGTGTTAATGTCCTGTGAAAACTCTGGGACATAGGTACAACACTCTTCTCCAATAAGGGCACAGACCCCGCCTCGTGAGGCTAACACATAATCTAGGGCCTGACGGTTCTGTAAAGCCAGCAGTCGAAGCTGGTACAGCTCAGAACTTATGCTTTTCTTTATGGCTAGGGTATCATAGGCAAACTTAAATCATCAGAGGTGCTACTGCTAGTAACCATCCACCTTTGACAATAGTCTGACCAATTTTGAGGTACTACTCTCCAGGGCAATCCCGCTGAATGATGGGGAGTCTGGGCACATATCCAACAGTTGGAAAGATTGAACTCACGGGCAAAGGCAATTTTCAGGGCCTCATATGTGTTGGTAGCCATATCTGCAGGGATGGCTCCCCATCCTGCATGCGATGTGGGTGAAACAGTAGGTAACAGAAGAATTGCCTCTGTGATAAAAAGAAATGCTGTGAGAGACCCTAAACCTAAACCCATATTGTAATCACCACAACCCAAATACCCAGAGTACAATAAGAATTATTGACACTAAACAAGTCAAAAAATAACAAGACCAAATACACAGGCTAGGTCCGCCTTCTGTGAGAAAATAAAACCAATGTTCAGGGTTCTCGTGAGAAGTATGTTGTGACTGTTCAGAAAGATCACAACGCATTCCCAGTGATCCTTACTGTCTTTTGAATAACAGCTTAAGTCCCAAATCGTCGTTAGCAGTCTTCTCCGCAGGCTGGACAGTCCACTGTTTAGGAATGGGCACTGCTTTCAGTCGAGAGTGATGAATCCAGTTCTTGTGTCCTTCGACCTTTGCCGCTGTATGGGTGACAAGCAGGACGGTGTGGGGTCCCTTCCACTTCTCTTGGAGAGGCTCGTCCTTCCAGGTCCGCACGAGAACGGAGTCACCAGGCTGCAGGGAGTGGACCGGAGTATCCAGCAGAAGAGGCTGTGAATCTTTGGTGTATCTGTGAAGAGAAGAAAGAACAGCAGACAGAGAGCACATGTACTGAGACAAAAAAACCATACCCCACTTCCCATTCCCCTGCCAGAACTGGGGTACCATTCATAGGCCATGCTCTTCCAAACATAATCTCGAAGGGACTAAGCCCTATCCTACCCTTAGGGAGAGCCCGAATGCGAAGTAACACAAGGGGCAAGGCATCAGGCCACTTAAGAGAGGCCTCCTGACAGACCTTTGAGAGGTGTCGCTTGAGTGTCTGATTTGTGCGTTCCACTACTCCACTGGCTTGTGGTCGCCAGGGTGTGTGGAGTTTCCAGGGGATTTGCAGAGCACTTGCTATCTTTTGAACCACTTGAGATGTGAAGTGTGTTCCATTATCAGATTCCATCCACTGAGGAAGGCCGAAGCGAGGAATGATTTCCTTGACAAACTTAAGAGCCACTGTCTTGGCAGTGTTGTTGCGACATGGGAAGGCCTCAGGCCATCCGCTGAATCGATCCACTAAGACAAGGAGGTACCTGTATCCTTGGGTCCTGGGAAACTCAGTAAAGTCTATTTGCCACACCAATCCTGGGCCTGGGGTAGGTTCCAGGGTGGCTGGTGGCACTGCTACTCCTGTTCGAGGGTTATTCTTTTGGCAGATTAAACATTCAGCTTGTACCTGTGATGCTAGGGGTTTAAGTCCAGAGGTTAGAAAATATTTAGTCATGAGCTGGGTGAGAGCCTCTCTGCCTGCGTGTGTGGTTTGATGCAGTTTCTGCAACACTGATCGAATCAAGCCCTTGGGCAGGAGGATTTTTCCCTCTGTGGAATAAAGCCATCCCTCCTTTTCCTGGAGACCGAGACTGTCAGCCAGGTTTCTGTCCTCTTGGGAGTACTGAGGGGCTGCAAGCTCACCCACTGATGGGATGAGGGCATGCATTTGGGCATTTTCCTCAGTTGGTGATTTCAGGGTAGCAGCTCGCTTAGCTTCCCTGTCTGCTCTGGCATTGCCCTTGGTTACATCTTGATCTTCCCTTTGATGGGCTTTACAATGCACCACTGCTACTGCTGAGGGGAGTTGTACTGCCTCTAAAAGTCGGAGAATTTGAGACCCATGCTTGACCGGAGAGCCTTGGGCTGTTAGCATTCCCCTTTGTTTCCATAAACCAGCGTGAGCATGCAATACCCCAAAAGCATACTTTGAGTCAGTAAAGATATTAACCCGTTTGGCTTTTGCCAGCTCGAGTGCCCGAGTCAGGGCCACTAGTTCAGCAAGTTGGGCAGATGTTCCTGCCGGTAAACTCTCAGCTTCCACGGTATCATGAAGAGACACAATGGCATAACCAGCCCTCCTTTGCCCATTCACAACAGTACTACTTTTATTTGTATACCATTTCAAGTCAGCATTTGGAAGTGGCTGATCTTTTAGATCTGGGCGGCTAGCATACTGAACATCTATGATTTCTAAACAGTCATGTTCTTGCTTTTCTGTCTCGGGCAGCAGTGTAGCTGGATTAAGGGAGGGACAGATCTGCAGGGTGACTTCAGGATTCTCTAACAGCTTCGCCTGGTACCGAGCAACCCGAGCCTGTGTGAGCCAAAGACCCCCCTTAGTGTCCAGCAAGGCACGGACCATATGAGGAACATACACTTGCACAGCTCCTCCCATTGTCAGCTTTCCAGCTTCTCCCAAGCACTAGAACCGTAGCTGCGACCGCCCTCAAACAGGCTGGCCATCCCTTTGAAACTTGATCCAGTTGTTTAGAAAAGTATGCCACAGGACGCTTCCAGGCACCTAATAGCTGGGTAAGCATTCCCAAAGCTACCCCTTTTCGTTCATGCACATACAGTTGGAACGGCTTAGATAGATCGGGCAAGCCAAGGGCTGGAGCTTCCATTAGCTTCCTTTTCAAGATTTTAAATGCCCTGTCTGCTTCTGGGGACCAATGAAAGGGGTCATGTTCTGCTCCCTTAACACATTCATACAGAGGTTTAGCCCACAGTCCAAACTCTGGAATCCATATTCTGCAAAAGCCTGCCATGCCCAGGAATGCCCTAAGCCAAAGAGCAATTTGGGCTTTACTTTGAGATACCCTGTATCCTCGCAGTCCAATAAAGTTTAGGAGACTCACAGTAGCTTTGAGACAAGGGATTAGACCCACAGCAGCAATTAGCAAATTATCCCACTCCTCCAAGTCTCTGACCAAAGCCTGTCAAAACAGAGTGGGGGAATTTTTAAATCCTTGAGCCAATACTGTTCAACAAAACTGCCTTTTAACCCTTCTGTTGTCCTCATTATGCCTTGCAGTATTTTGCTGATCTCACAGTAGCCTGGGCACATTCAGACCCCCCTTCCTCTTGGTTGTCAGCAAAGTCTTGGCTGTGAACACTGACCTTGGACTGAGGCCAGCTGTATTTTCCTCTCAGTTAACTCATTCCATGCTTTTTCCTCTTCTCCCTTTCTCGACTTCTTCTAACTTCCAAAGGAACCTTCCACTCTTCACTCATACACCTTTTCCAGTAACATAACTTCTGTACAGAACTTTGAAGCAACAAACCAGGACGAGCACACTCACTTCTGAGGATTCCTCTCTATACAACCTCTGGTGTCCAATAGCTTTCCCTTTTAAACCTTAAATGCCTTCTCTGTCTTCCTCCTCCTTAGCCTTGGCTATAACCTGATTCCGTTCCACTTCAGACAACAGGGTTCTCATAAGTATATTACAATCATCCCAATCAGGCTTATAACTTGCTAGACACTCTTCAAAAATAGAAATGAACTTGCTTGGATTCGTTGAGAATTCTCCAGCCTCTGCCTTGAAAGCGGCCAAATGGACGAATATACAGACACTATCTGAGCTGGCCGTTCCTGCGTTCCTGGCCGAGCTACCACACTCTCAGTAATCAACGGATACAATCCCACAGGGGGGGGGCACTCTCTAAAGCCTGTGGGGGTGGAGGAGCCAAAGGGGACACCGATTCTGGCATTACAACAGTGGGAGGGTTCTGGGATTTAGCAGCCCATACTACCGAGTCTGTCGGAGTCAAATGGCACTTGAGCAAAATATCAGTCCTATTTCTTAACACCATAAACGTATACGCATAGAGATGTTCATTCCATTTACCTGTTCTCTGACAAAACAAAAGCAACTGAAGGATCGTGTTATAATTAAGTGATCCTTCCGGTGGCCACCTTTCTTGGCACTCCAGCTGGTACTGAGGCCAATCAACTGTACAGAACCTTTTCAATTTACTTTTAATTAACTGATCAGATCCAAACACCTTCCAGTTCACCAGAATGCATTCTAAGGGTGTACACTGTCCCCTGCCGGCTGTACTCTGTCCCTGCCCCATACTGAGGGAGACTCTGGGCGTCCCCAGGTCAAAACAGGCAGACTCTGGGCGTCCCCAGGTCAAAACAGATAAAGTCCCCACTGGACTGTTCCTACCTTATCCAAGGGTCCGGTTCTGCACCGTCGCTCTATCCACGGGACCGGTTCCCCACCCTGCTTCTCCACTGTCTGTGTGCGTTGCACCGTTGTGCCCTCCGGGGTCGAGCAAACCACGTCTCTGCCGAGGCCCCCCGATGAAGTCACCGGTGAGCGCTCTGGGCGTCGGTCGTCGTCGTAATCCGTCGGCCACCAGGAGGGATCCGGGCAAGGCTAAATTTCAGCCTCGAGCCCCACGTTGGGCGCCAAAACTGTCACCGCCTGAGGGGCTCGAGGCGGACTTCAAAGGGTCCGTTGGC
>NW_020704196.1:0-5698 GCF_002925995.2 Terrapene triunguis | reverse complement strand
CGGACCAAAGCTAAGCTGGTAGATAAGCTTAGAAGTTTTTATGCAGGTCCCTACATTTGTACCCTAAGGTTCAAAGTGGGGATCCAGCCTTGACATGGTGGCATAGCGGTGGGATACATTTTAAACCCAAAGCCAGTAAGAGATTTTTTTTTCCTTCTAGCTGCTTGGAAAGCAGAGCTGAAGGTAGATGCATATCTTATCTCTCCTTGCCTGAAGGCAGAGGTGTTAAGTTTTTTTTAACGAGGTCCTTTGTTAAGAGAAGGGTTCAAAGGGAGCAAACTTTGACTGACTGGTAAAGATAATTTACAAGTTGAATTGTTTTTTTTTCTTTTTACATCCTCGGGAGTAGCTTGTTAGAAAGTCTCTGTTAACTCAGCAGCAGCCAGAGCTAAGTACATCCCAATTTCAGTCAACTGCAGAGGGGGTGACCCAGCACAAGAAAACCAGGAAAATGACTACCAAAGAAGAAAAAGCTAAAGAGGAGGCCCACAAGAGAGCTATGGAGCTGAAAGAAAAAGAGATAGAGCTGAGAGACAGAGAAGAGAAAGCCAAAGAGGCAGCCCACAAGAGAGAGATAGAGCTGAGAGACAGAGAAGAGAAAGCCAAAGAGGCGGCCCACAAGAGAGAGATGGAGCTGAAAGAAAAAGAGATGGAACTGGAAGCAGCAAGGACTAGGCAGGGTGCATCAGACCATCCTAACAACTCCTCTCCAGGTACCACTTCCCATCCCAGGAAATTCCCTACCTACAAGGCAGGCGATGATACTGAGGCCTTCTTAGAAAATTTTGAAAGGGCCTGCCTTGGATACAACATCCCTCCACCCCAGTACATGGTAGAGCTGAGGCCGCAGCTCAGTGGACCCTTAGCAGAGGTGGCGGCTGAAATGCCTAAGGAACACATGAACAGTTATGAACTTTTTAAAAACAAGGCCAGAATCAGAATGGGGCTAATACCTGAGCATGCCCGTCGGCGGTTCAGAGCCCTAAGGTGGAAACCCGATGTGTCATTTACCCGACATGCCTACCACATTGGGAAAAATTGGGATGCCTGGATATCAGGAGCAAATGTTAAATCTACGGAAGAGTTGCCCTTCCTATTGCAAATGGAGCAGTTTTTAGAGGGTGTTCCTGAGGAAATAGAAAGGTACATCCTAGATGGGAAGCCCAAAACTGTAACCGAGGCGGGGGAGATTGGAGCCAAATGGGTGGAGGTGACAGAAAAGAAAAAAGCTAGTAGCAGTTGGAGCGAATATCAGAAGGGGCAAGCCGAAACAAAACCTTACCACCGGGGACAACCCAAGGCCCCACCCACATCCCAAGGGAAACCCCAGACGCCTTCTCACCCCACCACACCAGTCTCCATCAACCAACATCGCCCCGGTGATACCTTAGCAGGGCGATGTTTTAAATGTAATGAACTGGGGCATATAAAGGCTCACTGCCCCAAGAACCCTAACCGATTACAGTTCATTACACCCCAATCACACCAAAGATCCCCAGACCCAGATGCCTCTCTCATACCCTCGGAGCGAAAGGAAACCTTGAGAGTGGGCGGAAAGAAGGTTATCGCTTGGAGGGACACTGGGGCACAAGTGTCAACTATCCACCAATCCCTAGTGGACCCCAAACTCATCAACCCGGAGGCTACAGTGACAATTCAACCCTTCGTGTCACAGTCTGTAACCTTGCCTACAGCCCAGTTGCATGTCCAGTACAAGGGCTGGGCAGGAATGTGGACTTTTGCAGTCTATGACAATTATCCCATCCCCATGCTGCTGGGGGAAGACTTGGCCAACCATGTGAAGCTAGCCAAGAGGGTGGGAATAGTCACCCGCAGCCAGGCTAAGCAAGCTTCCACCCCCATCCCTGTTCCTGAGCCGTCCACCAGGGCCCCGTCTGTGTTACCGGAGACCCAAACACAGGTGGTGGAACCGGATCCCCTGCCAACGACTGCAACAGCCGTAGTGGATCCAATCCCAGAGACCCAGCCAAAGCCAGTCCCGGAACCGGAACTGGCAACGCAACCAGCACCAGAACCATTGCCGGCACGGAGTCCAGCGCTTGCAAACCCGTCTACAACTCCAATGCCAGAGGGCACCAGCGAGCCTGAACTGGCGGAAGCAGCAGATAACCCTCCCCAAGAGGCTCAGCCAGAGCCTGAGATACCACATAGTGCACCAGCGGACAGCGGTTCACGGTCAGTGAAAACAGCCCCAGCACCTGCATCGCTTCCAGAGGGACCAAGCCCCAGTCCACAGTCCAAGGAGGAACTGATGTCTCCAGCATCAAGGGAACAGTTCCAGGCCGAGCAGGAAGCAGATGACAGCCTTCAGAAAGCTTGGGCGGCGGCACGGAGCACCCCACCGCCTCTCAGCTCTTCTAACCGATCCCGGTTTGTTGTAGAACAAGGACTTTTATACAAGGAAACTCTTTCTGGTGGGCACCAGGAAGACTGGCATCCTCAAAGACAGTTGGTGGTTCCCACTAAGTATCGGGTAAAGCTCTTGAGCTTAGCCCATGATCATCCCAGTGGCCATTCTGGGGTGAACAGAACCAAAGACCGGTTGGGGAAGTCCTTCCACTGGGAGGGAATGGGCAAGGACGTTGCTAATTATGTCCGGTCTTGTGAGGTGTGCCAACGAGTGGGAAAGCCCCAAGACCAGGTTAAAGCCCCTCTCCAGCCACTACCCATAATTGAGGTCCCATTTCAGCGAGTAGCTGTGGATATTCTGGGTCCTTTCCCAAAGAAGACACCCAGAGGAAAACAGTACGTACTGACTTTCATGGATTTTGCTACCCGATGGCCGGAAGCTGTACCCTTAAGCAACACCAAGACTAAAAGTGTGTGCCAGGCATTAGCAGACATTTTTGCCAGGGTAGGTTGGCCCTCCGACATCCTTACAGATTCGGGAACTAATTTCCTGGCAGGGAACATGAAAAACCTGTGGGAAGCTCATGGGGTGAATCACTTGGTTGCCACCCCTCATCACCATCAAACCAATGGTCTGGTGGAGAGGTTTAATGGAACTTTGGGGGCCATGATACGTAAATTCGTAAATGAACACTCCAATGATTGGGACCTAGTGTTGCAGCAGTTGCTTTTTGCCTACAGGGCTGTACCACATCCCAGTTTAGGGTTTTCACCATTTGAACTTGTGTATGGCCGCGAGGTTAAGGGGCCATTACAGTTGGTGAAGCAGCAATGGGAGGGGTTTACGCCTTCTCCAGGAACTAACATTCTAGACTTTGTAAGCAACCTACAAAACACCCTCCGACACTCTTTAGCCCTTGCTAAAGAAAACCTAAAGGATGCTCAGGAAGAGCAAAAGGCCTGGTATGATAAACATTCCAGAGAACGGTCCTTCAAAGTAGGAGACCAAGTCATGGTCTTAAAGGCGCTCCAGGCCCATAAAATGGAAGCGTCGTGGGAAGGACCATTCACGGTCCAGGAGCGCCTAGGAGCTGTTAACTATCTCATAGCCTCCCCCACCTCCAACATAAAGCCTAAGGTATACCATGTTAATTCTCTTAAGCCCTTTTATTCCAGAGGGTTAAACGTTTGCCAGTTTACAGCCCAGGAAACAGATGACGCGGAGTGGCCGGCAGGTGTCTACTACGAAGGAAAAAGGAATGGTGGCGTGGAAGAGGTGAACCTCTCCACGACCCTGGGACGTCTGCAGAGACAGCAGATCAAGGAGCTGTGCACAAGCTTTGCACCGATTTTCTCAGCCACTCCAGGACGGACCGAACGGGCATACCACTCCATTGACACAGGTAATGCTCACCCAATTAGAACCCCACCCTACCGGGAGTCACCTCATGCCCAAGCTGCTATACAAAGGGAGATCCAGGACATGCTACAGATGGGTATAATCCGCCCCTCTACCAGTGCATGGGCATCTCCAGTGGTTCTAGTTCCCAAACCAGATGGGGAAATACGCTTTTGCGTGGACTACCGTAAGCTAAATGCTGTAACTCGTCCTGACAACTATCCAATGCCACGCACAGATGAGCTATTGGAGAAATTGGGACATGCCCAATTCATCTCTACTTTAGACTTAACCAAAGGGTACTGGCAAGTACCACTAGATGAACCCGCTAAGGAAAGGTCAGCCTTCGTCACCCAGGCAGGGGTGTACGAATTCAATGTACTCCCTTTCGGGTTGCGAAATGCACCCGCCACCTTCCAAAGACTTGTAGATGGTCTCCTAGCGGGATTGGGAGAATCTGCAGTTGCCTACCTCGATGATGTGGCCATTTTTTCTGATTCATGGACAGAACACCTGGAGCACCTGGAAAAAGTCTTCGAGCGCATCCGACAGGCAGGACTAACTGTTAAGGCTAAAAAGTGTCAAATAGGCCAAAACAGGGTGACTTACTTGGGGCACCAGGTGGGTCAAGGAACTATAAATCCCCTACAGGCCAAAGTGGATGCTATCCAAAAGTGGCCGGTTCCAAAGTCAAAGAAACAGGTCCCATCCTTCTTAGGCTTGGCCGGATATTATAGGCGATTTGTACCACACTACAGCCAAATCGCTGCCCCGCTGACAGACCTAACCAGAAAGAAACAGCCAAATGCAGTTCAGTGGACTGATGAGTGTCAAGAGGCCTTTAACCAGCTTAAGGCAACACTCATGTCTGACCCTGTGCTAAGGGCCCCAGACTTTGACAAACCGTTCCTAGTAACCACAGATGCGTCCGAGCGAGGCGTGAGAGCAGTTTTAATGCAGGAAGGACCGGATCAAGAATTCCATCCTGTCGTGTTTCTCAGCAAGAAACTGTCAGAGAGGGAAAGCCACTGGTCAATCAGCGAAAAGGAATGCTACGCCATTGTGTACGCGCTGGAAAAGCTACGCCCATATGTTTGGGGACGGCGTTTCCAACTACAAACAGACCATGCTGCGCTACAGTGGCTTCATACCGCCAAGGGAAATAACAAAAAACTTCTTCGATGGAGTTTAGCTCTCCAAGATTTTGATTTTGAAATACAACACATTTCGGGAGCTTCTAACAAAGTGGCTGATGCACTCTCCCGGGAAAGTTTCCCAGAGTTAACTGGTTAACAATTGTTCTTGGAATGAAACATATTGTTAGTTTTTATATAATCAGTAGAATGTCTAAAGGTACATGTGTCTTATTAACTCTGTTTTCTCCTAGAACTCCAGGAAGAAATCACAGCCAGTGTGGAACCGAACGTCCAACACTATCTGTGATTTGGGGGGCGTGTCATAACTATAAAGGGAAGGGTAACAGCTCTCTGTGTACAGAGACTCCAAATCCTTTTACCTGTAAAGGGTTAAGAAGCTCGGGTAACCTGGCTGACACCTGACCCCAAGAACCAATAAGGAGACAAGATACTTTCAAATCTTGGGGGGGGAAAGGCTTTTGTGTGTGCTCTTTGTTTTAACGAGTGGTTCGCTCTTGGGACTGAGAGGGACCAGACATCAATCCAGGTTCTCCCCATCTTTCTAAACAAGTCTCTCCTATTTCAAACTAGTAAGTAAAAAGACAGCAAGGCGTCTTAGATTTACTTTGTTTTCTCAACTTGTAAATGTACCTTTTTACCAGAGTGTGTATCTTTGTTTGCTGTACTTTGAACCTAAGACAGAGGGGGGTCCTCTGAGCTCTTTAAGTTTGATTACCCTGTAAAGTTATTCTCCATACTGATTTTACAGAGATGATTTTTACCTTTTTCTTTA
>NW_020704195.1:0-4389 GCF_002925995.2 Terrapene triunguis | reverse complement strand
GTGCTGGGACCCCGAGCTGGCAGGGAAAGCAGGGGTAGAAGTAGTCTTGGCACATCAGGTGGCAGCTCCCAAGGGGGGTTCTGTGATCTAACCCGTCACAGTGGCATAGTCGGCAGGATCTGTGCACAGCTGATTGCTTTGAGGTACTGGTAGTGATTTTAAGTGAGTTTTAAGTGTGGTGACTGGAGACCAGACAAAGTGGTTACTGGTTTGTTATTTTCTGTTTGCTTATTTCGGGTAAGGGAATTAGGGACAGAAAAGGAAGCAAAATAAATAAGATTGAAGATCAGAAGAAGCTAGAACTATGCAAGTTGCAAATTGCCCAGAAAGGCTGAACACTGGGCACTGGGAAAGTATCTGTTAACTTAGAATCCCCTGAGCTGAGTGCATCCCAGTTTCAGTGAACTGCAGACGGGGTGTGGCCCAGCACAAGAAAGCAGGAAAATGACTACCAGTGAAGCAGCAACTAAACTAGAGCTGGCTAGACTGGAAGCAAAAGAGAGAGAAAATGAATATAAAAGACTGATGGAGAGGGAGGAGGCTACCCACAAGAGAGCTATGGAGGCAGAAAAAGCCAGGATGGAGGCAGAAAAAGCCAGGGTGGTGGCAGAGGAAACTGCCCACAAGAGAGCTATGGAGGCAGAAAAAGCCAGGGAGGAAACTGCCCACAAGAGAGCTATGGAGGCAGAGGAAACTGCTCACAAGAGGGCTATGGAGGCCCAGAAGGAGGCCCAGAAACATGAACTGGCTGTAATGGAGTCGAAGAGACAAAACCCTCCACCTGCTGACTCCACTTCCCCCAAAATCCATAAATGGGAGTGACTGTGTCCACAGTATGAGGAATCCAGCGATATCGCCGAATATTTCATCACCTTCGAGAGACATGCCATCCCTGAAGATCAAAACATGACCACATTGATAGCAAAATTGACTGGCAGAGCTCTGGACATATTCAACAAGATGCCTATTGATGATGCTTCAAACTATGGTAAATTTAAGGAACTGGTTTTGAAATAGTTTCAGGTTACACCTGAAACCTACAGGGTTAAACTCAGGAGTCTTAAGAGGGGATCTGGATTGAGTAATGTGGCTTATGCGAATGAAATGAGAGATTTGGTAGATAAGTGGGTGCGGGGGAAAGGCATTACAAGCTTCGAAGGGATGTGTGATCTGGTTACTCGGGAACACTTCCTGAATATGTGCAGTGATGATGTAAAACAGTATTTGTGGGACAAAAAGGTAAATGCAGTAGGTGAATTAGCTGGGTATGCAGACTCTAATGAGCAAGCACAAGCTGCAATCAAACATAAACCAATGGCAGAGGGGTACAGGGTTGGGGGGAAGCAGAATCACCGTTTTACCCCTGGGAAAAAGGAGGCTGGACGGTCACCTCCCCATTCCACTGGTACTCGTCCCAAATTTCCTGTGCAGAGGAGCCCAAGAGGTGCTATCATTGTAAGTCCACTGAGCACCTGAGGAATAAGTGTCCCTTGCTGAGTGAAAACAGGCAACAAGTAACACATGAAACTGCGGCTTCTCATAGCCAGGCTGTGGCCTCTTTCCACACAGGATTTGTAAAGCTTGCTTCCACACAACCAAGCAATGAGCATATGCATGTTGTTAAAATCAATGATGAAGTGCTTCTTGGATTGAGGGACACGGGTGCTGAGATTTCTGTGGTCAGGAGGGACCTGATCCAGGAGAAGGATATGTTGCCAGGTAAAATGGCAGAATTAGAGCTGGTAGGGGGTTACAAAATCGTTGCACCTTTAGCTAAAGTACACGAGCAAACTAAGGTTTTGCAGGCTGAACTGACTGTTGCCATGGTGGCACACAATTTTGCACCATTTCTGCTGGGGAATGATTTCTTTAATTTAGCAGAATCTGTCCCAGGGTTGGTTAGCAATGAGAAGGAATCTTGTGCTAAAAGCCCGGGGAGGGGGGGGGCATGGTGAAGTCACATAGACTGCTGGGGGAATAGGAGGGTGTCTCTTAGATTCCTCTGTAGCAGTAAAAAATGCAGCTTTGGGGGCAGGGATGGTTGTAGCCAGTTCCTGTGGCCACAGGGTTCAAGGCAAGTTCCAGAGGGAGGGGCTGGATGAAGCCAGCTCCTGTCCCGTAATCATCTCCCCGGGGGAGGGGGATGTACCACCTTGTAACGGGGGGCCACCACAGCTGCTAACTGCCAGGAAGCTGCAGGTCAGCAGGGGGCAGGGCCTGCCCTGGGGTGCACAGAGGGGTGTGTCCCAAAGGTGGAAGTTGGGGTCCTGGTGACCACTGCGGTGGAAACAGACCCCAAGATCTCTGTAGCTGGAAGCAAACCCAACCTGGGTGAAAAGGGGAGAATTTTCCTGGCCAGTGAAGAGTCTGCCATAGCTGGTAGCTGTAAGCCCACAGCTGGACCAGGGTCACCTTCCTTTTCGGGGGACACAGGAGTGTCTGACCCAGAGGGGAGCCCAGAGAGGGAAGCCCAGGTGGAAGGTGAGCAGGGCCGTAGCAACAAAGAACGTGGCCCCCTCCGAACGGTGGTCCCCTCCGAACATATGTCCGGGCGGGGCCCCTTACAATGCAGAAACTGGAATGCGGTATTTATTTTGCCACTTTTAGGGGCCCCCTTTCTTGCGGGGCCCCCTCCGGTCGGAGGGTACGGAGGGCGCTCACTACGCCTCTGAAGGTGAGGGGGGGCCAGAGAGTCCACCCACCTTTTGTAGGAAGGAACTGTCCCAGGAGGAGGGTGAAAAGTCTGCATTTAAAATGCCAGCCCCCTCTCCTGTGGATCAGGTTTTAAGGGAAACCTGGGGGTCAGGACTCCTGAAGGGGGGGTCCATCCATCTGACCTGTTGAGAACAGAAAGCGGGGTGCCCAAAGGGGTCCAGAGCACCCCATTGAAATATGTTGTTCTTGCTACACTTGTAAGAGATAAAACTATCTTTCCAAGACAGGAGGAGAAAAATCTCTGCATGGGTGGAACTTCACAAGGGAGTGAGATCCAGCCCAGAGAAATTCCAGAGGGAGGGGCCGAGGGCAGGCATGATTGCAGTACACCCTCTCCTTGCCAAAGCCTCAAACTCTTCTCCAAAGAGGCAGAAGAATCTGCATCAGAGTGCCTACCAGAGGGCACAGAGAACTGGGAAAATGCAATAGACATTAAACAAGTCAAATTGAGTGAATGAAGCCTGTCCACCGTAGATTTGCTGTTAACCTTGTGTCTTTTGCTAATTCACCTATGGGATAAAACAAAGGAATTCATACTAGTGGTAAACCCTTTAAAGATGTGGGACATAACTGCTTTGTGGAAGAAACTGTTGAACATGCTAGGGATGGTGACAGGACAGCCCCACAAGCATGTTACTTTTCAGCCTATACCTGTAAACAGACTGGAAGCTTGGCACAGCAGAAAAAGCATGACAGGCCCATGCTGCTGTGTAG
This sequence comes from Terrapene triunguis, assembly GCF_002925995.2. Classification (NCBI taxonomy): domain Eukaryota; kingdom Metazoa; phylum Chordata; order Testudines; family Emydidae; genus Terrapene; species Terrapene triunguis. The sequence goes on along the minus strand of NW_020704195.1, from coordinate 960 downwards.
AAGGGGAAACTGAGGTACACAGCCTCATGGCATTGGTGGCTAAATGTCAAGACACCTCCACTTTAACAGATATTGCTGTCTGCATTCTGTTAGCAATACTACACCCCAACCTGTTTTCGGGCATCTGGGGACCAGAAACCCCAAAACTGGCTAGAACCCCTAGGAATGACATCATATGGTTTAAAGATACTGAAAAGGAATGTGACCAAAGACAAACAGGGATTTTACAGGTACTGCCTCCGCCATGGACAGTGTCCAAGTCTCTGGCAGTAAGCTCAGGGGCAGGGTGTGACGGTACCTCCCATAAGGCTTTATGGAAATATGCTTAGAATGTGTTTTATGCTACATATGCCATGTAACATATCTCCGTAAAGTTTATGATCTACTGAATGTATTAATCCTATTTGTATGCATGTATCATTTTTGTATTCGAAGTTATGAATGTTATGAATGTTGGCCGTGTACTGGCTTGATTTCTAAATAAACTTAGTAGAGCATTCAGTCAGTTCCTGGAGAAAGGAATGTTGAAATTAAGTACCTAATCAAGAAACACTTAAAGGACAATGGCTCTTGGAATGCTCCAATCCACAGAAGAAGTCTACTTGAGGACATTCAAGGTAGCATGTAAACAATGGATGCTATCTGTAAAAACTGAGAGTCATGCATGGACATGTGACTTGCCTAGGGGATTCCTAAACTCCATCTTGGAGCTGGACTTTGCATAGGAGTGAGGAGGGGGTCTCCACCCACAAGAGAAAGTCTATTTAAACCCCTGGGAGACCCTTCCATTTGGTCTTCAGCTGGCTAAAGAGAGAACCTCTTCACCCCCCAGAATACTTGAAAGAAATTGGAACAAAGGACAGTGTGCAAGGGGCATGAGTGATTGCTGGACCCAGGCTAAAAGGAGATTAGTTGTAAAAGGGAGCATTCTGGAACTGGTGAGGATCTTATCTGTATTTA
>NW_020704194.1:0-1607 GCF_002925995.2 Terrapene triunguis | reverse complement strand
TGCACTGCTTTGACCCGCAGGCACCACCCCCACAGCTCCCGTTGCCCAGTTCCTGGCCAATTGGAGTGCGGAGCCAGTGCTCGGGATGGGGGCAGCATGCGGAGCCCCGTGGCCCCCCGCCTAGGGGTCAGACCTGCTGGCTGCTTCCGGGGCACAGTGCCAGGTCATGACAGGTAGGGACTAGCCTGCCTTAGCACTGCAGCACTGTTGACCAGACTTTTAACAGCCCGGTCAGCAGTGCTGACCAGAGCCACCGGGGTCCCTTTTTGACTGGGTGTTCCGGTCGAAAACCGGACACCTGGTCACCCTAACTCTTGCATACCCACACAGGAGCCTCAAATCTAGACCCAAAGTACAAAAAAACAACAACAACAGGAACAAACAGGAAAGCCATTCATTCTTTAGCACTCCAAAGAAGGAATGATACCTACTTGCTATCACGTTAATGAATCTGAGCTCATCTGTGTCCATCTGTAACAAAAGTGCCTAGGGGAGAGCAGCGCGATCTCTTTTACGTTTGGTTTCACAAATGTATCAAACTGTGTTTGCCCCTCTGGGTAAGATAAAAGTGCTCTTGCTTGATTAGCTTTCCTGGGATCACACTGTGAAAGCAATTTATATTCCTGCACGAGGCTGAGCATTTTCTGAGCCCTGCTGCCCAGGCCCCATCAGGACTGTGTATGCTTCTGAATGTGTTTGTGTTCACCTTCTATGGATAGTGCCTCCCAAAAATTATTTAAAATGAGAGATGAACCAGGCAGTTCTGAACATGAGGGAGGAAATCCATTTAGCCACAGGTATTGTGTAGTCTTTCCCCTTCACTGATGAGATAAAGAACCTTGCTCACCCTGAGGTAGGGGAGAGCTTAGGAATTTCGAAGTATTTCCATGCTACAAGTACCATAAGCACATAAATACCAAAGAGAGAGAGAATGATAGAAGGGGTAACCCATACGCAGGTTATGTGATAGTGAAGCTGAAGGAGGGGTGCAGCTGGAAAGAATGTGGGCAGAGGTCCAATCCTGCAGCTTGATGCTATCAGTGATGGAGATCTATGGGTACAGCCTCATGTAGTAAAAGCCTGAACTTTGTTAAACTGAACTTTGAATTGAATTTGCTTTTGTGCACGCATGCAGTCTGTAGACAGCTCCAGAGTCCTAATGGTTTCTTATATTCAATTATCTTTGGGGCTTTGAGGCTACTGCTGCCTATGATTGCTCTAGTTATCATACCCGTTTGTACTTGGTTCACAAAACTTGACTTGTGTCATTAATCCATGAGCTCTTTGACATAAGCATGTTTAATGGCTCTAGAATAATCAGTTTGGTTGAGAGTGTAAGATTTTGTATCTTTCCTTCATGCCGGTTGAACTATCAATAGAAGGCAATGGCTATTTTGATCAACGTATGTTGGTATTGTAGTTCAGTGAGCATGAAGCACACATTTCAGAGGCATAACTGATTTGATGCATCACTGAATAAAACGTGATAATTAAAAGCTGAGCTCAGAGCAGCATTGAGCCTATGGACACTAATCCAAAGCAACTCTCATAACCTGTGAAGTTGTTTTCTTTATTCCTGTGTGTGGAGGTTTGTTCAGGTAGCTGTT
>NW_020704193.1:0-1607 GCF_002925995.2 Terrapene triunguis | reverse complement strand
TGCACTGCTTTGACCCGCAGGCACCACCCCCACAGCTCCCGTTGCCCAGTTCCTGGCCAATTGGAGTGCGGAGCCAGTGCTCGGGATGGGGGCAGCATGCGGAGCCCCGTGGCCCCCCGCCTAGGGGTCAGACCTGCTGGCTGCTTCCGGGGCACAGTGCCAGGTCATGACAGGTAGGGACTAGCCTGCCTTAGCACTGCAGCACTGTTGACCAGACTTTTAACAGCCCGGTCAGCAGTGCTGACCAGAGCCACCGGGGTCCCTTTTTGACTGGGTGTTCCGGTCGAAAACCGGACACCTGGTCACCCTAACTCTTGCATACCCACACAGGAGCCTCAAATCTAGACCCAAAGTACAAAAAAACAACAACAACAGGAACAAACAGGAAAGCCATTCATTCTTTAGCACTCCAAAGAAGGAATGATACCTACTTGCTATCACGTTAATGAATCTGAGCTCATCTGTGTCCATCTGTAACAAAAGTGCCTAGGGGAGAGCAGCGCGATCTCTTTTACGTTTGGTTTCACAAATGTATCAAACTGTGTTTGCCCCTCTGGGTAAGATAAAAGTGCTCTTGCTTGATTAGCTTTCCTGGGATCACACTGTGAAAGCAATTTATATTCCTGCACGAGGCTGAGCATTTTCTGAGCCCTGCTGCCCAGGCCCCATCAGGACTGTGTATGCTTCTGAATGTGTTTGTGTTCACCTTCTATGGATAGTGCCTCCCAAAAATTATTTAAAATGAGAGATGAACCAGGCAGTTCTGAACATGAGGGAGGAAATCCATTTAGCCACAGGTATTGTGTAGTCTTTCCCCTTCACTGATGAGATAAAGAACCTTGCTCACCCTGAGGTAGGGGAGAGCTTAGGAATTTCGAAGTATTTCCATGCTACAAGTACCATAAGCACATAAATACCAAAGAGAGAGAGAATGATAGAAGGGGTAACCCATACGCAGGTTATGTGATAGTGAAGCTGAAGGAGGGGTGCAGCTGGAAAGAATGTGGGCAGAGGTCCAATCCTGCAGCTTGATGCTATCAGTGATGGAGATCTATGGGTACAGCCTCATGTAGTAAAAGCCTGAACTTTGTTAAACTGAACTTTGAATTGAATTTGCTTTTGTGCACGCATGCAGTCTGTAGACAGCTCCAGAGTCCTAATGGTTTCTTATATTCAATTATCTTTGGGGCTTTGAGGCTACTGCTGCCTATGATTGCTCTAGTTATCATACCCGTTTGTACTTGGTTCACAAAACTTGACTTGTGTCATTAATCCATGAGCTCTTTGACATAAGCATGTTTAATGGCTCTAGAATAATCAGTTTGGTTGAGAGTGTAAGATTTTGTATCTTTCCTTCATGCCGGTTGAACTATCAATAGAAGGCAATGGCTATTTTGATCAACGTATGTTGGTATTGTAGTTCAGTGAGCATGAAGCACACATTTCAGAGGCATAACTGATTTGATGCATCACTGAATAAAACGTGATAATTAAAAGCTGAGCTCAGAGCAGCATTGAGCCTATGGACACTAATCCAAAGCAACTCTCATAACCTGTGAAGTTGTTTTCTTTATTCCTGTGTGTGGAGGTTTGTTCAGGTAGCTGTT
>NW_020704192.1:0-1719 GCF_002925995.2 Terrapene triunguis | reverse complement strand
GCAGAACATGCAAGGGAAGAGGCTGCCCACAAGAGAGCTATGGAGGCAGAGGCAGCTGCCCACAAGAGAGCTATGGAGGTGGAGGCAGCGAGGGCGGAGGCAGAGGCAGCTGCCCAGGAAAGGGCTATGGAGGCCCAGAGGGAGGCCCAGAAACATGAACTGACTGTTATGGAGTCGAGGAAACAAAACCCTCCCCCTGCTGGCTCCACTTCCCCAAAAATCCACAAATGGGAGCGACTATGTCCACAGTATGACGAGTCCAGCGATATCGCCGAATATTTCATCACCTTTGAGAGACTGTGCACCCTCCATGCCATCCCTGAAGATCAGAAGATGACCACATTGATAGCAAAATTGACTGGCAGAGCTCTGGACATATTCAATAAGATGCCTATTGATGATGCTTCAAACTATGGTAAATTTAAGGAACTGGTTTTGAAACAGTTTCAGGTTACACCCGAAACCTACAGGGTTAAATTCAGGAACCTTAAGAGGGGATCTGGATTAAGTAATGTGGCTTATGCCAATGAAATGAGAGATTTGGTAGATAAATGGGTGCGGGGGAGAGGCATTACCAGCTTTGAAGGGATGTGTGATCTGGTTACTCAGGAACACTTCCTCAGTATGTGCAGTGATGAGGTAAAACAGTATTTGTGGGACAAAAAGGTAAATGCAGTGGGTGAATTAGCTGAGTATGCTGACTCTTATGAACAAGCACAAGCTGCGATCAAACATAAACCACTGGTGGAGGGGTATAAGGTTGGGGGAAAGCAGAATCACCGTTTTACCCCTGGGTCTGGGAAAAAGGAGGCTGGGCGGTCACCTCCCCATTCCCCTGGTACTCGTCCCAAATTTCCTGTGCAAGCAGAGGAGCCCAAGAGGTGCTATCATTGTAAGTCCCCTGAGCACCTGAGGAATAAGTGTCCCTTGCTGAGTGGAAGCAGGCAACAAGTAACACATGAAGCTGGGGCTTCTCAGAGCCAGGCTGTGGCCTCTTTCCACACGGGATTTGTAAAGCTTGCTTCCACACAACCAAGCAATGAGCATATGCATGCTGTTAGATTAAATGGTCAAATGCTTCTTGGATTAAGGGACACGGGTGCTGAGATTTCTGTGGTCAGGAGGGACCTGATCCAGGAAAAGGATTTGTTGCCAGGTAAAATGGCAGAATTAGAGCTGGTAGGGGGTTACAAAGTCCTTGCACCTTTAGCTAAAGTACACATGCAAACTCAGGATTTGCAGGCTGAGCTGACTGTTGCAACGGTGGCACACAACTTTGCACCGTTTCTACTGGGGAATGATTTCTTTAGTGTGGCAGAATCTGTCCCAGGGTTGGTTAGCAGTGAGAAGGAATCTTGTGCTAAAAGCTCCAGAGGGGGGGGTGAAGTCACAGCAACTGCTGGGGGAATAGGGGAGTGTCTCTTAGATTCCTCTGCAGCAGTAAAGGATGCAGCTTCGGGGGCAGGGCTGGTTGTGGCCGGTTCCTATGGCCCCGGGGCTCCAGGGAAGTTCAAGAGGGAGGAGCTGGTTAAAGCTAGCTCCTGTCCCGTAATCATCTCCCCGGGGGAGGGGGATGTACCACCTTGTAGCAAGGAGGCCACCATAGCTGCTGACTGCCAAAAAGTTGCAGGTCAGCAGGGGGCCGGGCCAAGCAGCTCTCATAACCTGTGAGGTTGTTTTCTTTATTCCTGTGTGTGGAGGTTTGTTCAGGTAGCTGTT
>NW_020704191.1:0-1736 GCF_002925995.2 Terrapene triunguis | reverse complement strand
GTTGTTTTCTTTATTCCTGTGTGTGGAGGTTTGTTCAGGTAGCTGTTCATGACACTCCACTGCTTATCAATGAGTTCTTCCCAAATCCAATTCTTGTCATTGGGCCCTGTGACAGTGTACCCCATAAGGCTTTATGGGGAGGGGGTGCGTATAAATGTATGTATGACATAACTGGAATATGTTTTGTGCTGCCTGTGCCAGGTAACATATCTCCGTAAAGGTTATGGTCTACTATATCTATTCATCCTATTTGTACATATATATATCATTTTCTACTTGAGGTTAAGAATATGGGCTGTATGCTTGCTTGGTTTCTAAGTAAGCTTTGGGAGGCATTTGGTCAGCTTCTTTAGGAAGGAATTCGCCAGGTTAAGTACCTGATCAGGGAACAATGCATCTTGGAATGCTCCAATCCACATAAGAAGTCTTCCTGGAGACATGCAAGATTCCATGTGGGCAATGGCTTCAGCCTGTAAAGACTGAGTCATGCAGGGACATGTGACTTGCCCAGGTGACTCCAGAACTCCATCTTGGAGCTGGACTTTGCATAGGAGGGAGGAGGGGGGTCTCCTCCCACAAGAGAGAGTCTATTTAACCCTGGGGGAGACCCCTCCATTTTGGTTTTCAGCTGGCTAAAGAAGGAGTCTCTCCAACCCCCTAGGATGCTTGAAGGAAACAAACAAAAGACAGTAACTACAGGGGTGTGAGAGATTGCTGGACCCAGGCTAAAGGGAGATTAGCCTGTAAAAGGGAGCATTCTGGAACTGGTGAGGAACTTATCTGTATTTAGTTTGATTAGGCATAGATTTGCGCATTTTATTTTATTTTGCTTGTGACTTACTTTGTTCTGTCTGTTACTACTTGGAACCACTTAAATCCTACTGTCTGTATTTAATAAAATCACTTTTATTTAGTAATTTACTCAGAGTATGTATTAATACCTGGGGGAGCAAACAACTGTGCATATCTCTCTATCTGTGTTATAGAGGGCGAACAATTTATGAGTTTGCCCTGCATAAGCTTTATGCAGGGTAAAACGGATTTATCTGGGTTTAGACCCCATTGGGAGTTGGGCATCTGAGTGCTAAAGACAAGCACACTCCTGTGAGCTGTTTTTGGGTAAACTTGCAGTTTTGGGACAAGTGATTCAGACCCTGGGTCTGTGTTGAAGTGGACTGGAGTGTCTAATTCAGCAAGACGGGGTGCTGGAGTCCTGAGCTGGCAGGGAAAACAGAAGCAGGGGTAGTCTTGGCACATCGGGTGGCAGCTCCCAAGGGGGTTTCTGTGATCCAACCCGTCACAGTGGCGTAGTCGAGCAGGGTCTGTGCACAGCTGATTGCTTTGAGATTCTGGTAGAGATTTTGGGTGAGTTTTAAGTGTGGTGGCTGGAGAACAGACAAAGTGGTTACTGGTTTGTTATTTTCTGTTTGCTTATTTCGGGCAAGGGAAGTAGGGACAGAAAAGGAAGCAAAATAAGTAAGGCGGAAGATCAGAAGAAGGCAGGAAAATGAGTACTAGTGACCTCAGTTTCAGTGAACTGCAGAGAGGTTGTAGCCCAGCACAAGAAAGCAGGACAATGAGTACTAGTGACGCTGCTAATAAACTAAAGCTGGCCAGGCTGGTAGCAAAAGAGAAAGAAAATGAACATAAGAGACAGTTGGAACTAAGACAATTAGAAATTAGTGCCAGGGAGGCAGAACATGCAAGGGAAGAGGCTGCCCACAAGAGAGCTATGG
>NW_020704190.1:0-1608 GCF_002925995.2 Terrapene triunguis | reverse complement strand
TGCACTGCTTTGACCCGCAGGCACCACCCCCACAGCTCCCGTTGCCCGGTTCCTGGCCAATTGGAATGCGGAGCCAGTGCTCGGGATGGGGGCAGCATGCAGAGCCCCGTGGCCCCCCGCCTAGGGGTCAGACCTGCTGGCTGCTTCCGGGGCACAGTGCCAGGTCAGGACAGGTAGGGACTAGCCTGCCTTAGCACTGCAGCACTGTTGACCAGACTTTTAACAGCCCGGTCAGCAGTGCTGACCAGAGCCACCGGGGTCCCTTTTTGACTGGGTGTTCCGGTCGAAAACCGGACACCTGGTCACCCTAACTCTTGCATACCCACACAGGAGCCTCAAATCTAGACCCAAAGTACAAAAAAACAACAACAACAGGAACAAACAGGAAAGCCATTCATTCTTTAGCACTCCAAAGAAGGGATGATACCTACTTGCTATCACGTTAATGAATCTGAGCTCATCTGTGTCCATCTGTAACAAAAGTGCCTAGGGGAGAGCAGCGCGATCTCTTTTACGTTTGGTTTCACAAATGTATCAAACTGTGTTTGCCCCTCTGGGTAAGATAAAAGTGCTCTTGCTTGATTAGCTTTCCTGGGATCACACTGTGAAAGCAATTTATATTCCTGCACGAGGCTGAGCATTTTCTGCAGCCCTGCTGCCCAGGCCCCATCAGGACTGTGTGTGCTTCTGAATGTGTTTGTGTTCACCTTCTATGGATAGTGCCTCCCAAAAATTATTTAAAATGAGAGATGAACCAGGCAGTTCTGAACATGAGGGAGGAAATCCATTTAGCCACAGGTATTGTGTAGTCTTTCCCCTTCACTGATGAGATAAAGAACCTTGCTCACCCTGAGGTAGGGGAGAGCTTAGGAATTTCGAAGTATTTCCATGCTACAAGTACCATAAGCACATAAATACCAAGGAGAGAGAGAATGATACAAGGGGTAACCCATACGCAGGTTATGTGATAGTGAAGCTGAAGGAGGGGTGCAGCTGGAAAGAATGTGGGCAGAGGTCCAATCCTGTAGCTTGATGCTATCAGTGATGGAGATCTATGGGTACAGCCTCATGTAGTAAAAGCCTGATCTTTGTTAAACTGAACTTTGAATTGAATTTGCTTTTGTGCACGCATGCAGTCTGTAGACAGCTCCAGAGTCCTAATGGTTTCTTATATTCAATTATCTTTGGGGCTTTGAGGCTACTGCTGCCTATGATTGCTCTAGTTATCATACCCGTTTGTACTTGGTTCACAAAACTTGACTTGTGTCATTAATCCATGAGCTCTTTGACATAAGCATGTTTAATGGCTCTAGAATAATCAGTTTGGTTGAGAGTGTAAGATTTTGTATCTTTCCTTCATGCCGGTTGAACTATCAATAGAAGGCAATGGCTATTTTGATCAACGTATGTTGGTACTGTAGTTCAGTGAGCATGAAGCACACATTTCAGAGGCATAACTGATTTGATGCATCACTGAATAAAACGTGATAATTAAAAGCTGAGCTCAGAGCAGCATTGAGCCTATGGACACTAATCCAAAGCAGCTCTCATAACCTGTGAGGTTGTTTTCTTTATTCCTGTGTGTGGAGGTTTGTTCAGGTAGCTGTT
>NW_020704189.1:0-1406 GCF_002925995.2 Terrapene triunguis | reverse complement strand
ATATGTGTAACCCTTCTGCCCATCTAAGTTGGCAGCAACAAGGGCCGGGTTCTGTATCTAGGGGTTCCGTTTCAATAACACAATGCAAAACCGGCTCGAGCCCCCACCCAGTGACCTGGGACAATTACATACCCCCCCCCGGGTACCTCTAAGAGGCAATACTTCCCCTCTCGCAAGCACGAAGTCTGAGTGTAGCAGCAAATGTTTAATAACATGAGGTAAACGACATCAGCATAAAATTGGAAAAACACCACAAACAGGATTCATAACACAAACCATGAGCAAAACCCACCCCAGCAAATTGGGCTGTGTCCTTTCCCTTTGGCTCTTGAATCCAGCAACCCAAAAATCACCCAGAGTCCCCAAAGTCCAACACCCCCAAAGTCTCTTGGGTCCAGCAACCACCCAAAGTCTCTTGGGTCCAACAACCCCCAAAGTCTCTGTCCCTGGTCAGTGCAGCCCCAGAGCAAAGAGGGGGGGCACGCAGGGTGTTAAGGGGCACCTTACGTGATCCGAGGCTGGCCAGCCGTCTGTTTCTCCGTGGGGGTTCCGCCGCAGCCTTCACCACAAGCCAGTCCGCTTTCCTGCCATCCCACGAACTGCTCCGCTCTACAAACTGCTCCGCTCACCGACCTGTGAGCCGTTCCAGCCGTCCCCACAAACAGCTCCGCTCGCCGTTCCTTGGGCCACTCCAACCGGCCCCACAAGGCTCCACGCCGCTTGCTGCGCCTCCAGTCGTCCCCACAAATTGCTCCACCAGCTGCTGAGCAATATAGCTTCAGGCTCCCCCACTAGTTAACACAGCACTCAGTGATCTCAGCTCTTAATAACTTTAGCTCTTTTGTGATTGCAGCTCTTAGTGATTTCAGCTCATAGTATAGTAGGGGAGCCCCAGTGCTAGTGCACCATTGGCCCAAAGTGAATTCAGCTCAGCAGCCTGTAACTAGACTCCTAACGGAATCAAAGTTAGCTCTGACATTCAACAGTGGAGAGAGGAGGTGGTGCAATTGGTGTTTCAAACCCTCAGAGGGGGCCCATACCATCAGGTACAAATACCTGTCCCCATCCTCTCTCAATTCACTGGGTTTTGTAACCCATGCCCCTTGTCAAGCAAGTGCTACTTAGGTAATGGTGAAGGACTCACTCAGTCCTTCTGTCATACAACAGTTCCACTGGCCTTGATTCACAGAATCAGGGTAACAAAACTTTATTCTTCCCGCCCCAATAATAGAGAAACTGGGGATCCCATACCAGCCAAAGTAACCACTTTCAGTTGCTGTTGTTCCATGCCAGGCGAGTGGGTGTGCCTATGCAAACAAGATCAGCCCCTGGAGTTCTTTTCCACACTCGCCATAATTCACCACCAGATGTCAGGGTAGAGCTCATCCTGACTCTGCTTACATATG
>NW_020704188.1:0-5312 GCF_002925995.2 Terrapene triunguis | reverse complement strand
GTCTCTGTACACAGAGAGCTGTTACCCTTCCCTTTATAGTTATGACACGCCCCCCAAATCACAGATAGTGTTGGACGTTCGGTTCCACACTGGCTGTGATTTCTTCCTGGAGTTCTAGGAGAAAACAGAGTTAATAAGACACATGTATCTTTAGACATACTACTGATTATATAAAAACTAACAATATGTTTCATTCCAAGAACAATTATTAACCAGTTAACTCTGGGAAACTTTCCCGGGAGAGTGCATCAGCCACTTTGTTAGAAGCTCCCGAAATGTGTTGTATTTCAAAATCAAAATCTTGGAGAGCTAAACTCCACCGAAGAAGTTTTTTGTTATTTCCCTTGGCGGTATGAAGCCACTGTAGCGCAGCATGGTCTGTTTGTAGTTGGAAACGCTGTCCCCAAACATATGGGCGTAGCTTTTCCAGCGCGTACACAATGGCGTAGCATTCCTTTTCGCTGATTGACCAGTGGCTTTCCCTCTCAGACAGTTTTTTGCTGAGAAACACGACAGGATGGAATTCTTGATCCGGTCCTTCCTGCATTAAAACTGCTCCCACGCCTCGCTCGGAAGCATCTGTGGTTACTAGGAACGGTTTGTCAAAGTCTGGGGCCCTTAGCACAGGGTCAGACATGAGTGTTGCCTTAAGCTGGTTAAAGGCCTTTTGACACTTATCAGTCCACTGAACTGCATTTGGCTGTTTCTTTCTGGTTAGGTCTGTCAGCGGGGCGGCGATTTGGCTGTAGTGTGGTACAAATCGCCTATAATATCCGGCCAAGCCTAAGAAGGATTGGACCTGTTTCTTTGACTTTGGAACCGGCCACTTTTGGATAGCATCCACTTTGGCCTGTAGGGGATTTATAGTTCCTTGACCCACCTGGTGCCCCAGGTACGTCACTCTGTTTTGGCCTATTTGACACTTTTTAGCCTTAACAGTTAGTCCTGCCTGTCGGATGCGCTCGAAGACTTTTTCCAGGTGCTCCAGGTGTTCTGTCCATGAATCAGAAAAAATGGCCACATCATCGAGGTAGGCAACTGCAGATTCTCCCAATCCCGCTAAGAGACCATCTACAAGTCTCTGGAAGGTGGCGGGTGCATTTCGCAACCCGAAAGGGAGTACATTGAATTCATACACCCCTGCCTGGGTGACGAAGGCTGACCTTTCCTTAGCGGGTTCATCTAGTGGTACTTGCCAGTACCCTTTGGTTAAGTCTAAAGTAGAGATGAATTGGGCATGTCCCAATTTTTCCAATAGCTCATCTGTGCGTGGCATTGGATAGTTGTCAGGACGAGTTACAGCATTTAGCTTACGGTAGTCCACGCAAAAGCGTATTTCCCCATCTGGTTTGGGAACTAGAACCACTGGAGATGCCCATGCACTGTTAGAGGGGCGGATTATACCCATCTGTAGCATGTCCTGGATCTCCCTTTGTATAGCAGTTTGGGCATGAGGTGACGCCCGGTAGGGTGGGGTTCTAATTGGGTGAGCATTACCTGTGTCAATGGAGTGGTATGCCCGTTTGGTCCGTCCTGGAGTGGCTGAGAAAATCGGTGCAAAGCTTGTGCACAGCTCCTTGATCTGCTGTCGCTGCAGACGTCCCAGGGTCGTGGAGAGGTTCACCTCTTCCACGCCACCATTCCTTGTTCCTTCGTAGTAGACACCTGCAGGCCACTCCGCGTCATCTGTTTCCTGGGCTGTAAACTGGCAAACGTTTAATTCTCTGGAATAAAAGGGCTTAAGAGAATTAACATGGTATACCTTAGGCTTTATGTTGGAGGTGGGGGAGGCTATGAGATAGTTAACAGCTCCTAGGCGCTCCTGGACCGTGAATGGTCCTTCCCACGACGCTTCCATTTTATGGGCCTGGAGCGCCTTTAAGACCATGACTTGGTCTCCTACTTTGAAGGACCGTTCTCTGGAATGTTTATCATACCAGGCCTTTTGCTCTTCCTGAGCATCCTTTAGGTTTTCATTAGCAAGGGCTAAAGAGTGTCGGAGGGTGTTTTGTAGGTTGCTTACAAAGTCTAGAATGTTAGTTCCTGGAGAAGGCGTAAACCCCTCCCATTGCTGCTTCACCAACTGTAATGGCCCCTTAACCTCGCGGCCATACACAAGTTCAAATGGTGAAAACCCTAAACTGGGATGTGGTACAGCCCTGTAGGCAAAAAGCAACTGCTGCAACACTAGGTCCCAATCATTGGAGTGTTCATTTACGAATTTACATATCATGGCCCCCAAAGTTCCATTAAACCTCTCCACCAGACCATTGGTTTGATGGTGATGAGGGGTGGCAACCAAGTGATTCACCCCATGAGCTTCCCACAGGTTTTTCATGTTCCCTGCCAGGAAATTAGTTCCCGAATCTGTAAGGATGTCGGAGGGCCAACCTACCCTGGCAAAAATGTCTGCTAATGCCTGGCACACACTTTTAGTCTTGGTGTTGCTTAAGGGTACAGCTTCCGGCCATCGGGTAGCAAAATCCATGAAAGTCAGTACGTACTGCTTTCCTCTGGGTGTCTTCTTTGGGAAAGGACCCAGAATATCCACAGCTACTCGCTGAAATGGGACCTCAATTATGGGTAGTGGCTGGAGAGGGGCTTTAACCTGGTCTTGGGGCTTTCCCACTCTTTGGCATACCTCACAAGACCGGACATAATTAGCAACGTCCTTGCCCATTCCCTCCCAGTGGAAGGACTTCCCCAACCGGTCTTTGGTTCTGTTCACCCCAGAATGGCCACTGGGATGATCATGGGCTAAGCTCAAGAGCTTTACCCGATACTTAGTGGGAACTACCAACTGTCTTTGAGGATGCCAGTCTTCCTGGTGCCCACCAGAAAGAGTCTCCTTGTATAAAAGTCCTTTTTCTACAACAAACCGGGATCGGTTAGAAGAGCTGAGAGGCGGTGGGGTGCTCCGTGCCACCGCCCAAGCTTTCTGAAGGCTGTCATCTGCTTCCTGCTCGGCCTGGAACTGCTCCCTTGATGCTGGAGACATCAGTTCCTCCTTGGACTGTGGACTGTGGCTTGGTCCCTCTGGAAGCGATGCAGGTGCTGGGGCTGTTTCCATTGACTGTGAACCGCTGTCCGCTGGTGCACTATGTGGTATCTCAGGCTCTGGCTGAGCCTCTTGGGTAGGGTTATCTGCTGCTTCCACCAGTTCAGGCTCGCTGGTGCCCTCTGGCATTGGAGTTGTAGACGGGTTTGCAAGCGCTGGACTCAGTGCCGGCAATGGTTCTGGTGCTGGTTGCGTTGCCAGTTCCGGTTCTGGGACTGGCTTTGGCTGGGTCTCTGGGATTGGATCCACTACGGCTGTTGCAGTCGTTGGCAGGGGATCCGGTTCCACCACCTGTGTTTGGGTCTCCGGTAACACAGACGGGGCTCTGGTGGACGGCTCAGGAACAGGGATGGGGGTGAAAGCTTGCTTAGCCTGGCTGCGGGTGACTATTCCCACCCTCTTGGCTAGCTTCACATGGTTGGCCAAGTCTTCCCCCAGCAGCATGGGGATGGGATAATTGTCATAGACTGCAAAAGTCCACATTCCTGCCCAGCCCTTGTACTGGACATGCAACTGGGCTGTAGGCAAGGTTACAGACTGTGACACGAAGGGTTGAATTGTCACTGTAGCCTCCGGGTTGATGAGTTTGGGGTCCACTAGGGATTGGTGGATAGTTGACACTTGTGCCCCAGTATCCCTCCAAGCGATAACCTTCTTTCCACCCACTCTCAAGGTTTCCCTTCGCTCCGAGGGTATGAGAGAGGCATCTGGGTCTGGGGATCCTTGGTGTGATTGGGGTGTAATGAACTGTAATCGGTTGGGGTTCTTGGGGCAGTGAGCCTTTATATGCCCCAGTTCATTACATTTAAAACATCGCCCTGCTAAGGTATCACCGGGGCGATGTTGGTTGGTGGAGACTGGTGGGGTGGGGTGAGAAGGCGTCTGGGGTTTCCCTTGGGATGTGGTTGGGGCCTTGGGTTGTCCCCGGTGATAAGGTTTTGTTTCGGCTTGCCCCTTCTGATATTCGCTCCAACTGCTACTAGCTTTTTTCTTTTCTGTCACCTCCACCCATTTGGCTCCAATCTCCCCCGCCTCGGTTACAGTTTTGGGCTTCCCATCTAGGATGTACCTTTCTATTTCCTCAGGAACACCCTCTAAAAACTGCTCCATTTGCAATAGGAAGGGCAACTCTTCCGTAGATTTAACATTTGCTCCTGATATCCAGGCATCCCAATTTTTCCCAATGTGGTAGGCATGTCGGGTAAATGACACATCGGGTTTCCACCTTAGGGCTCTGAACCGCCGACGGGCATGCTCAGGTGTTAGCCCCATTCTGATTCTGGCCTTGTTTTTAAAAAGTTCATAACTGTTCATGTGTTCCTTAGGCATTTCAGCCGCCACCTCTGCTAAGGGTCCACTGAGCTGCGGCCTCAGCTCTACCATGTACTGGTCTGCAGCGATGCGGTATCCAAGGCAGGCCCTTTCAAAATTTTCTAAGAAGGCCTCAGTATCATCGCCTGCCTTGTAGGTGGGGAATTTCCTGGGATGGGAAGTGGTACCTGGAGAGGAGTTGTTAGGATGGTCTGATGCATCCTGCCTAGTCCTTGCTGCTTCCAGTTCCATCTCTTTTTCTTTCAGCTCCATCTCTCTCTTGTGGGCCTCCTGTTTGGCCTCCTCTTTGGCTTTTTCCAGCTCCATCTCTCTCTTGTGGGCCTCCTCTTTGGCTTTTTCTTCTCTTTCATGGGCCTCCTGTTTGGCTTTTTCTTCTCTTTTATGGGCCTCCTCTTCAGCTTCTTTCTCGAGTTTTTTAATTTCAAGCAGTCTCTGATGTTTTTTCTCATTTTCTTCTGCTTCTAGTCTGGCCAGTTCTAGTTTGTTAGCTGCTTCTTTGGTAGTCATTTTCCTGTTTTCTTGTGCTGTGTCACACCCCTCTGCAGTTCACTGAAACTGGGATGCACTTAGCTCTGGCTCCTGCTGAGTGCTGCTGAGTTAACAGAGACTTTCTAACTAGCTACTTCCGAGGATGTAAAAAGAAAAAAAAAACAATTCAACTTGTAAATTATCTTTACCAGTCAGTCAAAGTTTGCTCCCTTTGAACCCTTCTCTTAACAAAGGACCTCGTTAAAAAAAACTTAACACCTCTGCCTTCAGGCAAGGAGAGATAAGATATGCATCTACCTTCAGCTCTGCTCTCCAAGCAGCTAGAAGGAAAAAAAAAATCTCTTACTGGCTTTTGGGTCTAAAACGATTCCACCGCTGTGCCACCATGTCAAGGCTGTATCCCCACTTTGAACTTTAGGGTACAAGAGTGGGG
>NW_020704187.1:0-5196 GCF_002925995.2 Terrapene triunguis | reverse complement strand
TAGTATTGTACACAGGAGGGCTGTTACCCTTCCCTTTATAGTTATGATACGCCCCCCAAATCACAGATAGTGTTGGACAGCCGGTTCCACACTGGCTGTGATTTCTTCCTGGAGCTCTAGGAGAAAACATAGTTAATAAGACACATGCACCTTTAGACATACTACTGATTATATAAAAACTAACAATATGTCCCACATCCCAAGGACAATTTTTAACCAGTTGATTCTGGGAAACTTTCCTGGGAGAGTGCATCAGCCACTTTGTTAGAAGCTCCTGAAATGTGTTGTATTTCAAAATCAAAATCTTGGAGAGCTAAACTCCACCGAAGAAGTTTTTTGTTATTCCCCTTGGCGGTATGAAGCCACGTTAGCACAGCATGGTTGGTTTGTAGTTGGAAACGCCGTCCCCAAATGTATGGGCGTAGCTTTTCCAGCGCATACACCATGGCGTAGCATTCCTTTTCGCTGATTGACCAGTGGCTTTCCCTCTCAGACAGTTTCTTGTTGAGAAACACGACAGGATGGAATTCTTGATCCGGTCCTTCCTGCATTAAAACTGCTCCCACACCCCGCTCGGACGCATCTGTGGTTACTAGGAACGGTTTGTCAAAGTCTGGGGCCCTTAGCACTGGGTCAGACATGAGTGTCGCCTTAAGCTGGTTAAAGGCCTTTTGACACTCATCAGTCCACTGAACTGCATTTGGCTGTTTCTTTCTGGTTAGGTCTGTCAGCGGGGCGGCGATTTGGCTGTAGTGTGGTACAAATCGCCTATAATATCCGGCCAAGCCTAAGAAGGATTGGACCTGTTTCTTTGACTTTGGAACTGGCTACTTTTGGATAGCATCCACTTTGGCCTGTAGGGCATTTATAGTTCCTTGACCCACCTGGTGCCCCAGGTAAGTCACTCTGTTTTGGCCTATTTGACACTTTTTAGCCTTAACAGTTAGTCCTGCCTGCCTGATGCGCTCGAAGACTTTCTAGGTGCTCCAGGTGTTCTGCCCATGAATCAGAAAAAATTGCCACATCATCGAGGTAGGCAACTGCAGATTCTCCCAATCCTGCTAGGAGACCATCTACAAGTCTTTGGAAGGTCGCGGGTGCATTTCGCAGCCCGAAAGGGAGTACATTGAATTCATACACCCCTGCCTGGGTGACGAAGGCTGACCTTTCCTTGGCGGGTTCATCTAGTGGTACTTGCCAATACCCCTTGGTTAAGTCTAAGGTAGGGATGAATTGGGCATGTCCCAATTTCTCCAATAGTTCATCTGTGCGTGGCATTGGATAGTTGTCAGGACGAGTTACAGCATTTAGCTTACGGTAGTCCACGCAAAAGCGTATTTCCCCATCTGGTTTGGGAACTAGAACCACTGGAAATGCCCATGCACTCAGAGGGGCGAATTACACCCATCTGTAGTATGTCCTGGATCTCTCTTTTTATAGCAGTTTGGGCATGAGGTGACTCCCGGTAGGGTGGGGTTCTAATTGGGTGAGCATTACCTGTGTCAATGGAGTGGTATGCCCGTTCGGTCCGTCCTGGAGTGGCTGAGAAAATCGGTGCAAAGCTTGTGCACAGCTCCTTGATCTGCTGTCGCTGCAGACGTCCCAGGGTCGTGGAGAGGTTCACCTCTTCCACGCCACCATTCCTTGTTCCTTCGTAGTAGACACCTGCAGGCCACTCCGCGTCATCTGTTTCCTGGGCTGTAAACTGGCAAACGTTTAATCCTCTGGAATAAAAGGGCTTAAGAGAATTAACATGGTATACCTTAGGCTTTATGTTGGAGGTGGGGGAGGCTATGAGATAGTTAACAGCTCCTAGGCGCTCCTGGACCGTGAATGGTCCTTCCCACGACGCTTCCATTTTATGGGCCTGGAGCGCCTTTAAGACCATGACTTGGTCTCCTACTTTGAAGGACCGTTCTCTGGAATGTTTATCATACCAGGCCTTTTGCTCTTCCTGAGCATCCTTTAGGTTTTCTTTAGCAAGGGCTAAAGAGTGTCGGAGGGTGCTTTGTAGGTTGCTTACAAAGTCTAGAATGTTAGTTCCTGGAGAAGGCGTAAACCCCTCCCATTGCTGCTTCACCAACTGTAATGGCCCCTTAACCTCGCGGCCATACACAAGTTCAAATGGTGAAAACCCTAAACTGGGATGTGGTACAGCCCTGTAGGCAAAAAGCAACTGCTGCAACACTAGGTCCCAATCATTGGAGTGTTCATTTACAAATTTACGTATCATGGCCCCCAAAGTTCCATTAAACCTCGCCACCAGGCCATTGGTTTGATGGTGGTAAGGGGTGGCAACCAAGTGATTCACCCCATGAGCTTCCCACAGGCTTTTCATGGTCCCTGCCAGGAAATTAGTTCCCGAATCTGTAAGGATGTCGGAGGGCCAACCTACCCTGGCAAAAATGTCTGCTAATGCCTGGCACACACTTTTAGCCTTGGTGTTGCTTAAGGGTACAGCTTCCGGCCATCGGGTAGCAAAATCCATGAAAGTCAGTACGTACTGCTTTCCTCTGGGTGTCTTCTTTGGGAAAGGACCCAGAATATCCACAGCTACTCGCTGAAATGGGACCTCAATTATGGGTAGTGGCTGGAGAGGGGCTTTAACCTGGTCTTGGGGCTTTCCCACTCGTTGGCACACCTCACAAGACCGGACATAATTAGCAACGTCCTTGCCCATTCCCTCCCAGTGGAAGGACTTCCCCAACCGGTCTTTGGTTCTGTTCACCCCAGAATGGCCACTGGGATGATCATGGGCTAAGCTCAAGAGCTTTACCCGATACTTAGTGGGAACTACCAACTGTCTTTGAGGATGCCAGTCTTCCCTGTGCCCACCAGAAAGAGTCTCCTTGTATAAAAGTCCTTGTTCTACAACAAACCGGGATCGGTTAGAAGAGCTGAGAGGCGGTGGGGTGCTCCGTGCCGCCGCCCAAGCTTTCTGAAGGCTGTCATCTGCTTCCTGCTCGGCCTGGAACTGTTCCCTTGATGCTGGAGACATCAGTTCCTCCGTGGACTGTGGACTTGGGCTTGGTCCCTCTGGAAGCGATGCAGGTGCTGGGGTTGTTTCCGTTGACTGTGAACCGCTCTCCACTGGTGCACTACGTAGTATTTCAGGCTCTGGCTGAGCCTCTTGGGTAGGGTTATCTGCTGCTTTGGGCAGTTCAGGCTCGCTGGTGCCCTCTGGCGTTGGAGTTGTAGATGGGTTTGCAAGCACTGGACTCAGTGCTGGCAATGGTTCTGGTGCTGGTTGTGTTGCCAGTTCCGGTTCTGGGACTGGCTTTGGCTGGGTCTCTGGGATTGGATCCACTACGGCTGTTGCAGTCGTTGGCAGGGGATCCGGTTCCATCACCTTTGTCTGGGTCTCTGGTAACACAGACGGGGCCCTGGTGGACGGCTCAGGAACAGGGATGGGTGTGAAAGCTTGCTTACCCTGGCTGTGGGTGACCATTCCCACCCTCTTGGCTAGCTTCACATGGTTGGCCAAGTCTTCCCCCAGCAGCATGGGGATGGGATAATTGTCATAGACTGCAAAAGTCCACATTCCTGACCAGCCCTTGTACTGGACATGCAACTTGGCTGTAGGCAAGGTTACAGAGTGTGACATGAAGGGTTGAATGGTCACCGGAGCCTCCGGGTTGATGAGTTTGGGGTCCACTAGGGATTGGTGGATAGTCGACACTTGTGCCCCAGTGTCCCTCCACGTGATAACCTTCTTTCCGCCCACTCTCAAGGTTTCCCTTCGCTCCGTGGGTATTTGAGAGGCATCTGGGCCTGGGGATCTTTGGTGTGATTGTGGTGTTATGAACTGTAATCGGTTGGGGTTCTTGGGGCAGTGGGCCTTTATATGTCCCAGTTCATTACATTTAAAACATCGCCCTGCTAAGGTATCACCGGGGCGATGTTGGTTGGTGGAGATTGGTGTGGTGGGGTGAGAAGGCGTCTGGGGTTTCCCTTGGGATGTAGGTGGGGCCTTGGGTTGTCCCCGGTGGTAAGGTTTTGTTTCGGGTTGCCCCTTCTGATATTCGCTCCAACTGCTACTAGCTTTTTTCTTTTCTGCCACCTCCACCCATTTGGCTGCAATCTCCCCCGCCTCGGTTACAGTTTGGGGCTTCCCATCTAGGATGTACCTTTCTATTTCCTCAGGAACACCCTCTAAGAACTGCTCCATTTTCACTAGGAAAAACAGATCTTCCAGAGATTTAACATTTGCTCCTGATACCCAGGCATCACAATTTTTGTCAATGTGGTAGGCATGTCGGGTAAATGACACGTCTGGTTTCCACCTTAGGGCTCTGAACCGCCGATGGGCATGTTCAGGTGTTAGTCCCATTCTGATTCTGGCCTTGTTTTTAAAAAGTTCATAACTGTTCATGTGTTCCTTAGGCATTTCAGCCGCCACCTCTGCTAAGGGTCCACTGAGCTGCGGCCTCAGCTCTACCATGTACTGGTCTGTAGTGATGCTGTACCCAAGGCAGGCCCTTTCAAAATTTTCTAAGAAGGCCTCAGTATCATCGCCTGCCTTGTAGGTGGGGAATTTTCTGGGATGGGAAGCGGTACCTGGAGAGGGGTTGTTAGGGTTAGCTGGTATATCCTGCCTAGCCCTTACCAATTCCAGTTCATGCTCCATCTCTTTTTCTTTCAGCTCCATCTCTTTTGTGGGCATCCTCTTTGGCTTTCTCTTCTCTTTCAGTAGCTGCTTTCTCGAGTTCTTTTATTTCGAGCAGTCTCTTATGATTTTTTTCACTTTCTTCTGCTGCCAGTCTGGCCAGCTCTAGTTTAGTAGCAGTGTCACTGGTACTCATTTTCCTGCTTTGTTGGGCTGGGTCACACCCCCTCTGCAGTTCACTGAAACAGGGATGCACTCAGCTCAGGGCTGCTTAGGTAACAGAGACTTTCTAACTAGCTATCCCCGAGAGGTAGAAAGAAAAAAAACAATTCAGCTTGTAAATTCCTTTTGCCAGCTGTTTGCTCACTGCTTGAACCCTTCTCTTAACAAAGATCCTTGTTAAAAAAACTTAATACCTCTGCATTCAGGCAAGGAGAGATAAGATATGCATCTACCTACAACTCTGCTTTCTAAGCAGCTAGAAAGGAGAAAAAAAAATCTTACTGGCTTTTGGTTTAAAATGATCCCACCGCTCTGCCACCATGTCAAGGCTCCTTCCCCACTCTGAACTTTAGGGTACAGATGTGGGG
>NW_020704186.1:0-1528 GCF_002925995.2 Terrapene triunguis | reverse complement strand
CTATCTTCTGGGTCTGCTAGCAAACCCCTTCCTCTTGGGTCCAAATCCCTTTCTCTTGTCCCAGCGAAAGTGACTGCAGCACTCCTCCCTGCAGCCTCCTTTCTGCTTTCAGCTCCCTGGTTATAGAAGCCCCACCTGTTCCTGCACAAGTGAGCTTCCCTTAATCAGAGCTCTCCTCTCAGCCTGTCCCCCGCCCTCCGCAGCAGGGGTTAATTGGCTCATCTGGCCTACGTTAACCCCTTCAAGATGAGCGTGTGGAGCAGCCGCCATCACAGCACCCAACTTTCATTGATTTCAATGGGAGTTAGGTGCCTAACAACCTTTGAGGATCTGGGCCTCAGTGACTTCTTGAGGTCCATGAAAGAGACACTGGCAGACCCAGCAGTGGAACCCAGGCCTGCCTCTAACCATCAGACAGTCCTGACAATATCCTAATTCAATCCACTCCTGCTTATCAGACACTATGGTGATGAGTGTGGTATAAATAAGGAGATAGGTAGATTCCCCAGACACAGTGATGCCACATATTGCCTTTATCCCCTTGTTATCGTCTCAGAGGTTAGAAATGTTAGTGCTTCGTTATCTCCGTAATAGGCACTATACAAAAACCTGAGCCAGACAAGATACTCCTTTTTAATACAGATCTTACCATAGTAATCTATAGCTTTCTAATTCCACAGCTAGATTGCTGCTTGATGCTACCAGTGATATACATGTGGAAATTTCCAGTAGTGAAAATGCACTGGCTTGTCTCTTGAGTGGAGTCAGCCATCATAACAACATAACACTAGTGATCCATGCTCTGCATTGGTTACCTGATCACTTCTAGATGCAGTTCAAGATATTGGTTATAATATATAAAACCTTAAGTCTTGGATCCCCTTATCTGAGTTTGCCTCCCTCCCTAAGTACCACCATGATGGCTCTGATCTGCTGAGCTGCTCTTGCTATTCATTCTTTGGACTGCACTCTCCAAGGTAGGTGGCAGGATATTTTTGGTGGATGACCCAATCCTCCGGAATTTGCTCCATCTGGCAGTGTGTCAGAGCCAGGGTTTGGCAAACCTTAAGGCACAGAATGCGTCCTGTTTGTTCAAGCTTTTGATTGACAATTAGATCATTTTTAATAGCAGGGAGTAAGGTGGTTGTTATTGGGATTTACATTGTCAGTGCAGTGGGTGTTTCCAATAAGGTAAGAAGTATCCAGGTGGTGAGGCTATAAGGGGCCATTACACATCTTTAAATAAATAATATCAACACTGACTTTAAAAAGATGTTGTCTAACTGCAACACACAATATCCCAGAGTTTCTACTGAGAAGCTTTGAAACAGCATCATACCTCTTCAGTCTTCTTTTCCCCTTCTAGCAACCAATTCCTTATTGCACAAATTTACTCATTCAGAAATGGTAGCACACACAGAAGAAGGTTACTGAGGTGTGGAGGGTAGAAAAGCAGGCTTATAAGGAGTTAACTGTGGTTTCCTCCTTCCCTCCTCCTTCAGATTTAGGAACTCCTCCATATGCTGTG
>NW_020704185.1:0-1367 GCF_002925995.2 Terrapene triunguis | reverse complement strand
TTTCCCCACGGCCAGTTTATATCCATTCGTTCTCGTGTCCACATTAGCACTGAGCTGAAATAATTCCTCCCCCTCCCTGGTATTTATCCCTTTGATATATTTAAAGAGAGCAATCATATCCCCCCTCAGCCTTCTTTTGGTTAGGCTAAACAAACCAAGCTCCTCGAGTCTCCTTTCATAGGAAAGGTTTTCCATTCCTCGGATCATCCTAGTTGCCCTTCTCTGTACCCGTTCCAGTTTCAGTTCATCCCTTTTAAACATAGGAGACCAGAACTGCACACAGTACTCCAAGTGAGGTCTCACCAGCGCCTTGTATAACGGAAGCAGCACCTCCCTGTCCCTACTAGAAATACCTCGCCTTATGCATCCCAAGATCGCATTAGCTTTTTTCACAGCCACGTCGCATTGCCGACTCATAGTCATCCTGCGATCAACCAGGACTCCGAGGTCCTTCTCCTCCTCAGTCACTTCTAACCTATGCGTCCCTAGCTTATAACTGAAATTCTTATTAGTCATCCCTAAATGCATCACCTTACACTTCTCACTATTAAATCTCATCCTATTACTAATACTCCAATTTACAAGGTCATCCAAGTCTCCCTGCAGAATATCCCGATCCTTCTCCGAGTTGGCAATGCCTCCCAACTTTGTGTCATCCGCAAACTTTATCAGCCCACTCCTACATTTGGTTCCGAGGTCAGTAACGAATAGATTAAATAAAATCGGACCCAGAACCGAACCTTGAGGAACCCCACTGGTGACCTCCCTCCAATCTGACAGTTCACCTTTCAGTACTACCCGCTGCAGTCTCCCCTTTAACCAGTTCCTTATCCACCTCTGGATTTTCCTATCGATCCCCATCTTATCCAATTTAACCAATAATTCCTCATGCGGAACCGTATCAAACGCTTTACTAAAATCGAGGTATATTAGATCCACCGCATTTCCTTTATCTAGGAGGTCTGTTACTTTCTCAAAGAAGGAGATCAGGTTGGTTTGGCACGACCTGCCTTTAGTAAACCCATGTTGTAATCTGTCCCAATTGCCATTCACCTCAAGGTCCTTAACTACTTTTTCCTTCAAAATTTTTTCCAAGACCTTACATACTACAGAAGTTAAACTAACAGGCCTGTAGTTACCCGGGTCACTTTTTTTCCCCTTCTTGAAAATAGGAACCACATTAGCTATTTTCCAGTCCAACGGTACCACCCCCGTTGGGTGATGGAAGTTACACACATGAATGTAGAGGAGAAAATAAACTTGTGTATTCTTTTACCCTTAAAGCAGATGTAAGACTTCAGAGGCCAAATTTTCAGCTTAGCTTCAAAGCAGTCACTGCTCATACAAAATTTCAGAGATGCACATGT
>NW_020704184.1:0-21922 GCF_002925995.2 Terrapene triunguis | reverse complement strand
GCTTCAAAGCAGTCACTGCTCATACAAAATTTCAGAGATGCACATGTGTAAAGCAGGAAATTAGGCATATGTAACAATTTGTTTGCTTGCACTATAATATTCAACTACAAGAGGTCTTTGTGTGAACCCTGGTAAAGAAGGGAATACAACCTGCATGCAAGCCTATTTGTTTGTGTCTGCAGTAGTAACTGCATTCGTGAATAAACAACTCTTGGTTAGAAAGATCTGCGATTTAATATATCACAATAGCCCACACTTTTTTTAAATAGATTCATAGGTTCCAAGGTCAGAAGGGACCACTGGGATCTAGTCTGAC
Organism: Terrapene triunguis; assembly: GCF_002925995.2. Classification (NCBI taxonomy): domain Eukaryota; kingdom Metazoa; phylum Chordata; order Testudines; family Emydidae; genus Terrapene; species Terrapene triunguis. The sequence goes on along the minus strand of NW_020704184.1, from coordinate 21,606 downwards.
CTCCAGTTTAACACAGGCCATGGAACCTCCCCCCCCCAAATTCTTTTAGAAAAACATCCCATCTTGATTTAAAAATGGTCAGAGATGGAGAATCCACCACGACCTTTGGTGAACTGTTTCAATCGTTAATTACTCTCATTGGTAAACATTTAGGTCTTATTTCCAGTCTGAATTTGCTAGCTTCAACTTCCAGCCATTGGACTGTGATATACCATTCTCTGCTAGAGTGAAGAGCCTGTTATTAAATTTGTTTCCCATGTAGGTACTTACAGACTGTAATCAAGTCACCCCTTAACCTCCTCTTGGTTAAGATTGAGCTCCTGGAGTCAATCATTATAAAGGCATATTTTCTTATCCTTTAATCATTCTTTTCTGAACCCTCTCTAATTTATCAACATCCTTCTTGAATTGTAGCCAGTACTGGACATGGTAGCAGGCAGATACAAGGTAAAACAACCTCCTTACTCCTACTCGAGATTCCCGTTTATTCATTCAAGGATCCCATTAGCCCTTTTGACCACAGCGTTGCACTGGGAGCTCATATTCAGCTGTTTATCCACCACAACCCCCAAATCTTTTTCAGAGTCACTACTTCCCAGGATAGAATCCCCCATCCTGTATATATGGCCTACATTCTTTGTTACTGGATGTATGAATTTACATTTGGCCATATTAAAATACATACTGTTTGCTTGCACCCAGTTTACTAAGTGATCCAGATTTCTCTGTATCAGTGACCTGTCCTCTTCATCATTTACAACTCCCCCAATTTTGGGGTCATCTGCAAACTTTATCAATGATGATTTTATGTTTTCTTCCAGGTCATTACTAAAAAATGTTAACTAGCGTAGGGCCAAGAAATTATTCCTGCAGGACTCCATTAGAAACACATCGAATCCATGACATTGAGTTTCCCAGTAAAAAATTAGAGATCATGTCTGAAAATTCAGCTCTAAGGGTACGTCTACACTACCCGCCGGATTGGCGGGTAGTGATCGATCTATCGGGGATTGATTTATCGCGTCTAGTGTAGACTCGATAAATCGATCCCCGATCGCTTTGCGTCGACTCCGGAACTCCACCACGGCGAGAGGCAGAAGTGGAGTCGACGGGGGAGCGGTGGCCGTCGATCCCGTGCCGCGAGGATGTGAAGTAAGTGATTCTAAATCGATCTAAGATACGTCGACTTCAGCTACGCTAGTCTCGTAGCTGAAGTTGCGTATCTTAGGGTACGTCCAGACTACCCGCTGTATCGGCAGGTAGCGATCGATTTATCGGGGATCGATATATCGCGTCTCGTTAAGATGCGATATATCGGTCCCTGAACGCGCTCCCCGTCGAATCCGGAACTCCACCGGAGCGAGCAGCGGTAGCGGAGTCGACGGGGGAGCCGCGGCCGTCGATCCCACGCCGTGAGGACCCAAGGTAAATCGATCTAAGATACTTCGACTTCAGCTACGCTATTCACGTAGCTGAAGTTGCGTATCTTAGATCGATCCCCCCCCAGTGTAGACCAGGCCTAAATGTTATAAAAACTCAGAGTAGACAAACAGACAGAAAGATAGAGTAGGTTCTTATGTGGTCTGCCATTGCATATTATCAGAGTGCCTTCCAAGAATTTAAAATGATCATTCCTATCTACCATCCATTCCTAAAAATTAATATGTTAAATGCATTTCTCCAGCCTTATGCATTAATAAAAGTGTGTTCTCTCCAGCTAAGGAGAAGCTGTAAAACTTTAATTTTGACAGTATATCTTTCAAAGTACACAAATATTAAATATTCCCCCAAAATGCAGCAGCTCTGCAGTCAAATAATATGCACCATAGCTTGTCTCTAAAATAATTTTAAAAGATATCACAGAGGCTGTGATAGCCTTTGAAACATTGTACAAATACCAAGTACTAACATTTTACATGTTGAAGAACTGCCCCAATACATTAGAAAAGTTTTTCCATGTAAGGAACAATCTTTAAATATTTAAAATTACACCTTAAAGCATGAAGGAGTCTGGTGGCACCTTAAAGACTAACAGATTTATTTGGGCATAAGCTTTTGTGGGTAAAAACCTCACTTCTTCAGATTCATAGAGACTCTATGCATCTGAAGAAGTGAGGTTTTTACCCACAAAAGATTATGCCCAAATAAATCTGTTAGTCTTTAAGGTGCCACCAGACTCCTTGTTGTTTTTGTAGATACAGACTAACACGGCTACCCCCTGATACTTGACACCTTAAAGCATGCTTTGCTGTCCTCTCAGGATCTAGTATCAAGCTGTGATCCCTCAAAGACATGCTTTACTCTATGGCCCCATTGACTTCAATAGGGCTAGTCTCAGTGCATAAAGTTAAGCATGTTCAGAAGCCTTTATAGGCTCATGGTTTAAGACTGCACTAGCACTGCCAGTTGTTTTTTGTTTATTTAAACACAGTTGTGCCTTTAGCAAACATTCCTGCAATAGCCACATTGTTTGAAATTCAGCTCTCATTAATTGAAACTAAGAAGCATAACAAAATTTCTGGGGCATTATTAGTGTGTGTTGGGCCCCAGCCCTATCCTTCTCATACACTAGAATTGTATTGTATAGTATTAGAATTGCATGGTATTTCCATGGGCATAACCATCAGGACAATGTTATTTTCAAAAACTGGAAAACTGTTCCTTGGTGTGGTATTAATTGTAAATGCATAACAATGGGCACTGGACAGCTAGAATGCATTTTTCCATGGTTAAGGAAGCCCTTAGATCAGTTGTGTTTTCATCCAATATTCTTTCCATATTTCTATTTGCAAATTTCATTATTTCCCACTTATTGCTTACATACACACACATTATGTTGCATTGACTCTTTCTCCTCCAAAAAAAACCTGCCCATAAAAGGTCTCAAAAATGTTCTCAGTGCAGAGTCGGAGGAACGAGGCTGCGTACTTAGGTGTACCCCAGGCACCAAGGCTGAGGGAAAAGGAATCCTCTACTACAAGCCATATAACAATGGATCCAAAAGCCCTGCCTGTCTTCATCACTGCTCCAGGATGCAGGAAGTCCCAGCAGACCACAGATCCAGAATTTGCAAAATTCTGTGCTAGGTTCTACCATTCGGGACTCACACCAGTGTACCAGTTCCAGAGCTGCTATAGCCCTCTGTGACCATGGGCAAAGAAAAGCAGGTTTTGCCCTATAACAATCTTTAAAGTAATAACAGCTTCTCCACAGACTTCCCCACAAACCTCAGCTCACGTGTACTGAAATCTAACAGTTATGTGATGGGTTGTTAACCCCACACTTGCCTGGAAAGGGTTAATATGGATTGAGAAGGGGGCTAAATAACCTGGCAGGCCATAGCTGAGGGAAGTCAGGTGGCTAAGTAATCCCCTGAATGAGTGAGGAAGCCCAGCTGATGAGGAACAAGCTGGGTTGGATTTATAAAGGCAGGAAATTGGCAGGGGCGGAGGGAGGTGGGGGGGCTCATGGGAAATGGGAGGAGGGTTTTGGGCTACAGAGAGAAGTAGTCTGCAGTTGGGAGTGCCAGGTGGTAAGGAAAGGGCTCAGGGAAAGGCAGTAAGGTCCAGGATGGAACAGACCTTGTCTGCTGGCTAGAGGGTCCCTGAGCTGGAACCCAGAGTAGATGGCAGGCCGAGTTCCCTGGACAGCCACTGAGGGAATGGCACTATGAGACAGCGAATAGGAAGACTGCCCAGGATTGTTGAAGGAAGACTTTGGTACCACAGAAGGGGAAAACACGTATAGTGACCTGGCCGGAGGACCAAGTCACAAAAAGGAGGCTGCAGCACCCAGAGTGAGAGAGGGACTGCAGACCAGGAAGAGATGGCATGCAACCGTGGGAGGGGGCATTGACCTTGTGAAGCTAATCCCCAGAACGGCCAGGAGGAGGTGCCATCCTAGCAGTGATTGGAGCACTTTGTCACAAGCTAGGATGAAATGTCAGATTTTGCAGACTATATGCAGAACCTTATGGCAAGTGTTACTAAACCAATGGTTAAGGTTAAGATTTTGTCATGGGTATTTTTAGTAAAAGTCAGGGAGAGGTCGCGGGCAATAAACAAAAATTAATGGAAGCCTATGACCAGTCCCTGACTTTTACTAAAAATAGTGTGTGGGGATGAGGAGGACTAACAAACGGGGTTGCTGGTGGCTGCTCCAGCCCTGGCAGCTGACTGCCAGCCGCTACTCCAGCCCCACCACTCTGGCGTGGGCTGAAGCCAAAGGACTCATGGAGGTCTGTTAAAGTCACAGAATCTGTGACCTCCGTGTCCAAATCGTATCCTTACCAATGGTTGTCAAATGTTTTAATTCTGTGACCCATTTAGAAAAAGATATCCATATGGTATCACTCTACTCAGTGCCCAAATCTCTCATGGCTTGGGTTCTCAAGTTTTTCATTCTGTGGAGTACCAGAAATGATATCCTGCGCTGCAGCTTGATAAGATGCACATTTTTAACAGCAAAGGTCATTAACCAACTATTGGAACAACATAGCTAGGGATGTGGTGGATTCTCCATCACTTGAAGTCTTTAAATCAAGATCAGTGTTTTTCCTAGCTTAAATAGAAGTTATGGGCTTGATTCAGGAATTACTTGGTGAAATTCTCTGGCTTTTGATATGCAGGTGGTCAGATTCGATTATCATAATGGTCCCTTTTGGCCTTAAAAATCTATGAATCTATGAAAGGCTGTTGTTAGGTTTTGTTGTATACAAATCTTCCCCTCCCTTATTTCTCCTCCCATCTGTTCTAAAAAATACAATGACATTTGAAACGGGGGAAAAAATAATACAATATCACATCTCTCTATCTGGAATTTGGTTTCTTTAAAGCACTGCAAAGCAGTACAGTATAAAATGCCTTTGCTACTTTTTAAAACCCATCTAAACACAGTGTGGGAAAATACAGCAGGCAGTGTATTCTGTAATATGCAAAATCAGCCCCATTCATTTGAATGGAATGCTATATATGATTTATACATGTTGGTGAGGGGTATCTTGACAACAATGTCAAGAAAGGCCATTTCTATGTTGTGGAGTGTTTTCTTGACAACAGTGAAGCGCAGAGCCCTGAAATAAATATGTATACCCTGGATGTATAAAAAGTATGCATTTGCTGTCTTAACAATTTTTGTCCTTGAGATCTCTTTACATTTTACTGTTTATCCTATCTTGGAATGAGGTGATTATTTTTACACTGCGTCAGTTAAGAACATTCCCTGGAATACAGATCTGTCTATAAGGATTAAGCTAGCTACCTGGCACGCCTTTCCTTATTCAAGGAAGATTTCATACCAGAGAAAAACAAGTAGATTTTTTTTCTTTTTGCCATGTGATGTAATTGGCCTGATACTCAGACCTGTGGGTTGTCATGCTAAAAGCTTTAAACAGCACAAGAAACCTATTCTTGAGGTACTGTTAAATGATCCCTGAATAGACTGCACTGAGGGCTTCGTTGGGAGGGGTGCTCTCCGTTGCTTTCAGCTGCAGCTTTCTGAGGAGTAATTAAAATCAGCTCTGGGAAAGTGTTCTGCACAAATCTTAAAATGAAAGATACAGTATTTTTGCAATAAACCCCAAACCCAAGAAGATTGCTAATTATCAGTGGAGGACTAGTCAAAACTTTCTTAATAAACCAGAGCCTAAGACCTTTGGGTTGATATTTACTTTAAAATATATCAACTGTTTATTTTAAGTTGCCTAATTAAAAGAGCTTTTGGGTTTTTACTAGAGAAAATCTGAAGCAAGGTATTTTTTTTATTTAAATCCTGCTTCCTGAACATCTTAGCAAGAGATCCTCTTTATTAGAAGCACAAGTTCAACTTCTCCTCTCTACTACTTCAGTGTAATTGCAGAGTAGCTCCACTGCAGTAAAACCGAGCAGAGAATTTGACCCATAGTAATATTCAAATAACAAACAAAAGCCAGATCATGAGTATGATCAATGGGGAGTTTGGTTTAAAAATCAGCTGCACAGTCTGGCCCAAAAGGTGTTGTTTCAGTTATGGAATATCAGACACTTTAATTCATTCCATGAGACAGTCTTTTATTCCTCTAGCTATGTCTTCACTGCAGAGTTAAGTTATCTACACTAGAGTTAAAACCTCTTGAATTAGCCTAGCATGAGTGACAGCGGCCACACTGTGAAATAACTTTTGAGCTGAACAGAGTGGCTGGATTACTGTTCAGCGATTGTGTTAGTAGCTGATGAGTTGTGCTAACTTTAGTGGTAGCCTGTGTCCCTTGACAGGCCAGCCAAATCAAGATAAAAGCAGCACCATACTTGAGTTAAGGGGTTTTGTTTATTGAAAGGACTTGAATTAGGGACAACACTTGACTTATAACTGAGTTAACTTTTCAGTAAAGACAAATCCTCTACATTTGAAGGAACGCTTTCTCCCATACAAGCAGTGTCAGCAATGCAACACTGTGTACTATTTTTTAAACGGAGTGCTTGTATTAAAGTAGGGAATAAGTGGCATGTGGGAAAAAAATACAATTCACTTTAGGCATGTAGCAGTTTTGCCATGTGGGTTTATATATATCTATAAACTTACCTTCACTAATAAAAATGTATGGGAATCGAATTAACATAGCCTGTATTTGAGTTAATAATGACAGTCTTTGTCATCTACAGCTTCAATGACTGCAATTTGGGAGTCCTCTTGAAGACCACTCAGAAGCTTCTGTTAGTGCAGAATGCATCAACTGGCCTGTTTAGAGTAGCCAACTGCTGGAAGAATGGCATATCTGGACACACTGGACATTGTCCTAGTTCCCCACTGGGTACAATTCCCTATCTGGCGGGGACATGGCTATGTAAGAGACTGTGGATGAAATCCTAGCTTGATTGGTGTCAATGGCAAAACTCCCATTGATTTCAATGGGGTAAGGATTCAACCTTGCACCTCTTCCTATTCATACCTTTGTGGCAGCAGAGATCAGGTCTTGCTGACAATCCCTGAGGTTGAAAGGCAGGGTATCCTCAATGGAGAGTCTTTGGCTGCGGAACTCACTCCCCCTGGTGGTACATCAGAGAGATCAAGTGATTTTGGTCTGGTGCAAGGCTCATCTTTTTAGACAAACCTTCCCTTGACCAGATCAAAAACTATAAAGGCACTTTCTTCTTTTGTTTGTTTTTTCTTGTTTTTGGGGGTGGGAGTGGGCAGGTGGCTCATAAGGAAAGGGTTAGTTCTGCTGTAAATTGTGGGCAGTTATACGTTAATATTTTCCTTCCACATGTGATGTTTCCAGATGCCATGTAGATGGGCATGTTATTTATTACTAAACTAAAAATATAAGATAGTCTCAGTTGCATTAGGTATATACCAGCAATGCTCAGGAGTCTTCTTTAGAGCATGCAAGCCTTTATGCTGCCAAGTACTTAAAGACCATTTAAAATTTCTTTGGCACAAGCTTTTTCTCACATTCTTGGTCTCCACTGTTTCATTGATCATATCTATCTATCTATCTATCTATCTATCTATCTATAGGTGTGCGAGTATATAAGTTAGAAATGTAAAGATAGTGTTTTGGGGCCATCTAGTCACTCACCCTACACTGGGCCAGCAGAGAATTGTTTCTTACATCAAATCTTGCAGTACCTTGCCCCGCCCAGCTTTACACTCCTGATCCTACAAAAACGTAAACATATGCACAATTTTTTTGCATGAACAGTCCCATAGATTTCAGTGGGGCTACTCTTATAAGTAAAGTTAAGCACATGAAATAGTGTTTGTTGGATCAGTCTCCCAGAGCCCAGTCCTGGTGTGTGCCAAGTACTCTGAACTCCCATTGATATCAGATCAGGGAGGAGTGGGTCCCAAACAACTCAAACTCTGAGTTTCTTCAGACCAGCCTCCTGTACTGAAAGCAACTGCATTTGCTACTAATTTCTGAGCTTTAAAAACATCAGTGTGAAGCACAGGATAACTGCACACAGACAAAAAGGGACTGTAATCAGGTCACGATGGTACAGATACAAATATTTTCAAACCATAAAGAAGATGAATGGAATTTATGAATGAATTATGCAGCTCCCCAAGAAATCACTTCAAACCACCATTAATAATATAACTTTGCTTACACGGACTTATTCTCGGTTTATAAAGACAGGCTTTGTAACCTCCTTAATCTTTAATAGAGACTGCAACAATTACTATAAACTATTAAACTATCTACAAATTAGGCTTCCTATGTGATTCTCGCTCTTTTCAATGGACATTTTTGTGGATCATAAATAACAGTAAAATTATCATAAAAGCTAATACTACTGTACTTAAAGAAAATCATTATGTAAAGGTTTATGAATTTTTCAGCCATTAATAGACATAAGTTAATGGGCCATAGGCTTTCCAGAATATGATACCTGATATTTTTTCATCAATGAAACTTTCAGAGATGCAAAAACCTTCAGAGGTCACCAACTTCAAAAATGAAAAAGAAAGTTATAGCTTTATAGTAATGAGTATAAAAATGAAATAGACACACGAAAGAAAATATCGCAGATGACAACGATCCTTTGAGTAGACCAGTCAAATCAGGGGCTGAAATCTGTCCCTTCAACGACAGAGTCAATAAAGTCAGAATTATAATATGCAAGATCAATCAGATAAGTTTTGAAACAGCTATTCTTTTGTGTATTTTAAAATTCACAGATACATAGATTTTTAAGCAGAAAGGACCATTATGATCATATAGTCTGACTTGGTGCAATTGAGCTATAGAATAATTTAGACAGACATCCAATCCAGGTTTAAAGACTCCAGGTGATGGAGAATTTACCACAGCCCTTGGCAATCTATTCCAATGGTTAATTACCTTCATTGTTAAAAATGCTCATCTTTGATAACAGAACAGTAGTTAATAAAAATTGGTCTTCCATTTCATCACTGAGTCCCTGTGCCTGGGAAGCTTTAAGCATAGAATTGCAGAAACATCTTTCACTTTCAGCACAAGAGTGAGAATACTAGGATAGAAGCAATCTTTTTGGTGAACACTCACAACAATAGTTTTTATAAATGGATACGATAATAAATACTTGGTTTTTAACATGAAAAATGTAACTATCTACAGCATATGAAAAAAAAGTCTCTCCCATCTTTTCCAATATCAGTAAGACATTTCCTCAATCTTTCCCCTCCAATCAGGAGGTCATAATGTGCTGCCTCCCGCCACCGTACCAACACACCTTGGACACCAAGGGCCAACTACATGGCTTGTGTAAATAGGTGTAGCTCCATTGATTCAACTCAGCTAGATTGATTTACATCAGCTAAGGATCTAGCCCCAAGAGATCATGAGATCTGATCTCTCAGGAGATCATGAGATAGCAGCAGGAGCGCCGCCAGCTTTTCTGCCACCCTAGGCGGCGGAAGGTCCCGCCCCGAAATGCCGCCCCCCACAGAGGCGGCGGAAGGTCCCGCCGCCGAAATACCACCGCGGTCGCCGCCCCCCCAAATTGTAGTGCCCTAGGCGACAGCCTAGGTCGCCTAATGGGTTGCGCCGGCCCTGGATAGCAGAATACGTTGCTTATTCTACTTAAGTGTGGTTGAAAGGGCAAGCATCTCTTCAAATGCAGATTTCCTGGTCTATCACCATGCTATTGCCACACCTCCACAATCACTGAATTTTTTTTAAAGTAAGCTCCTACTATGAGAGCTCCTTCCATATGTGATTCTGTTTTCTTTTTGGTGTCACTGAGAGTGTGAGGTTAAAAGGCTTCCATGACCTTGCTTATATCCAGATCCAAGATAAATCATAATTGTTATGGAGGATACCAAACAAACAGTGATTTAAGAACAAGAGAATCATGATTCACTTCAGAGGAACCTAAAACTATTATCATTTTGTGATAGACAAATGTTGAAGAAATCATGTGTTTTGAAACAAAGCCCTAGGAAATTAGGACTAGCCTGCCACTTAATGGTCTGAAAATGTACTAAAAACAAGTGGTCATGATCATCATCATGACCTAGTTATTTTGATCCTGAAATTATACTGCTACTCAGCTTCCGAAACACGTCACTTGATGTGTATGGTAATGCAGACAGCTAGAAATCCTTACCTGGCAATACCCTAGAGTTCTTCGTGGAGTGCTGATCCTGTTTTGACTTGTACCCTTTCGCTGTCACTTCAGACCTGCAGAACACAGGAAAAAAGCATACCTATCACAACACTTCTACTGATAATGATACTCAGAAATTAGAGCTGGAGAGCCACCATTATGAGATACAGGACTGTCCGTTACAATATACTTATTACTGCTTTATCCAGTTCCTCATTTTTCTACAGCATATCTCCTAGCAGCATTTGAAACAGCCACCCACATATCTCCATCTTAAGTATGTTCACATATAGAGTGATCAAAAAACCCATCAATCAAACTTACATTTCTGAACCACTTTTCAAGGAGACACTCCAAGACTTGGGAAAAATTAGAACATTAAAAGAAAGCAAAAGCCCTAGATTTAATATGATTAGTCTCACATACTCTACCTGGCCTGAGTATCAAGGCAGTACTGGCTAGAGGAAATCAGAAGCAAAGGTGTGCTTTACAGGTCCAATCCTGCTCCCATTGAAATAATTACCAAAACTTCCATAACGAAGGATCAAACCCCCATAGGCTCATGTGCACACTGATTTTCAGAATGCTTTTACCACTTTACAGCTATCTCATAGCAGAGCTCATACCTGATACACTTGATCCTTTCAGTTTGTATTTGTTGGTACATTAAGTTTTACTTTGTGCACTTTGCAAGGTTACCTTTAAAAATGGTTGATGATTCCAATATTCTATTAACCAAAGTAACTGAATTCCCACAAAGTGCCCACATTGCACAGGTGTAAATGACTGCATAAGGTTGAAGGCAGTGGAGAATCAGACCCATAGAGCCAGACCTTCAGATTGCGCAAATAGTTATAGCTCCATTGATTTACACCCGAGGATCTGGCCCATGTGTGCAAATGTATGTGATTCTTTACACCCTGATTCAGTAAAGCACTTAAGCACATGCTTAATTTTAAGCATATGGACCCTGATTGAGGAAAGCATCCCTATTCAGGAAAGCACATAAGCAGATGCTTAATGTTAAGCAGGTGCGTAAGTCCTATATTGAAGTCAATATGACTATTCATGTACTTAAGCATGTACTTTCTTGCTTTATTGAATCAGAGCCCTAATTGGCAGTCTGCACATGGACATGCTACACGCTGAAAAGGAAACAAAATGGGGTAACATGATGAAAAGACTTAGAACTAGCAACTAATTTAGACCCTGATTCAGCAAAACACTTAAGCATATTTAAGTCACACTTAAGTCAATGGGAGTTTGTGTTGCTGAATAGAGCTGAACTTAAATACATGCTTAAAAGTTAAAGATGTGATTAAGTGCTTTGCTGAATCAGGGCCTTAGCTACTAAATTTCCTACCAATTAAAAAACTTGGAGAGCAGGACCTAGAAGATTTGTAGCAAAGCACTGCAGTAGCCAAGAAAACAAAAGTTTCATTAACTAACCTAAAAAACATAGCTCACCTCCAGACTAAATTATGTAACCAGAAGTAGCACATTTACATATATGATTAATGCCAACTTCCAAACAAAGCTCAGAATCCACACCAGCTCCAGAATCATCTAAAAACAAGCTGCCACCAAAACAAAAGCAAGCACCTTCAGAGAGAGACCTAAGATCTCTGCTTTGGAAACCTACTAATAGTTTATTTGTGTTAAATGTCAGACTATTTTAAGATAAATGTAAATAAGGGGTTAGGCTAAGAATACAAAAATACCCCATTTCTTTTCTATTAATCTGGACAATATGTCTTTCTGATTTTGGGGAATTCTTCAAATAATATATATTTTTTCAATGCTTATTCTTACAGCCAAAAAGAGATCTAATATTTTTTGTCTGTGTTGCTCTTAGATTCTTTACTTATATAGCACCAAAAATGCAAAGTAAAGTAAGACAGTTCTTCAAAATACCAACCTAACAGGTCCTGCATTGATCACAAGTGTAAAATATAACCCTGCAGACTACAAAACTATCTACCTTAAAATGCTAATATGTTATTCACATTCTAGGGAGTACGCTATATTCCTGGTTTTGTGCACAGGGAGCTACATGCATTAAAATCCATCAACATCTATGGTTAACTCTGAAAAACTGTTTTTTAGGTTATAGTTATGTTTATTTAATATTTTCTGTATTTCTTGTCACTATTTTTCCAACACTAGTGACATTTGCATGAAAAGATCTTTGCTTCTTCAGAGTTTATGTGCTCCTACTTCCCCGCCAGAAGTCAGTAGGGCCCTAGTTCAGCAATGCACTTAGGAATGTACATACCTTCAAGCATTTGAGTAATACTATTCCTATTCAGCAAAGTACTTAGGCATGTGCTTAAGTCTCATTAAAGTACATTAATCACTTTCCAGTGATATGCCCAAACTAAGTAGAGCTGTAACATTAGGCTCAGCAGGATGCTGGATTTGAAGGATCAAATGTATGTTCTGGCATGGCAAATTCTGTTGTTTTATCATCATACAATATCAAGATACATACTGTCAAGAAAGGCTTAGTAACTTTTTTCTTATTTATGACTTGTGGGGAAATAGCCTTGGGACTGATCTAGCATACATTATATAAGATGGTACTGGTGTCCTAAAAAATTTCAACTCCAGATGCTACTGCTGCAATGATTTCAGATGGTGAACTAGCTGTCATGAACAAGTTAAATTTGAAATTGTCCTTTATGTAGTAAGGTTAGTCTACTGAAAATGACACTTAAAAAAAAAATCCAGACACTGCACCTTTAAGATACTTAGATATTCAAACTTTGCATGTACAATTTTCATGATAAAAAATTAAAGACAAAAGATGAAAACTGCTTTATTTTAAATGGAAAAAGGCCCCAGATATATCCCAAGAGTCAAGTTAAAGATTCAGAAGTCAGGGCTAGGAGGGGAAAGGAAGATAAATAATTTAGCACTAAGAATAACTAAAGCCTGTCAGTCTGCCAACTTTAAGAGAAATAAAAGGGTTTACAAGAATCCTAAGAGTTTTTACAAAACCTCAAGGGCTTTGAAAAAACAAAAGAAAGAGTTCAAAAGTATTGTGTGTAAGTAGATTTTAAAGGCACTGATTAAAATATGAAAACAATGGTATGTATGGATTCCATTAGCTCAAAATTAAGCTGTTCCTTTTGTGTTTTGTTTTCCCTGCTGTAATTGTATACTGCAGCATCAACATGATTGTCTCTTTAATAGATGCATCTGCTTGTAAGGGGCCAAAGAGAATGTGCTTATGGAGAGGCCAAAACACACTAGCTTATAATTTCAAGTGACATGGATAAGCCTGTTTGGTATTACCTGTATTGGCATTCAGCAATACACACATGCTCACTCCGTTCAGGCAACCCATACTTTCATGTTTTAAAGGCAAAGAAAGATCAATTACAGCTGCCTTTGAGTAGAATGAATAACTTTTATATGCTGCAGTGTCAATTTGCATGGTTTAAAACACCACTACTATGGAAATAAAAACTTGAGGATGCCTCCTCCGCTAGCTCTTCTCTTTGGGCAGCTCAGTATGATTTCCTTCCACTTGAGAATATTTTTTGATTCAGTCTAGTATGGCACTACAAATAAATACAGAGGTCCTTTGAATTGCATTAAAATATAAGTTAAATAAGAAAACCTACAGCTACATGAATTTTTTTTTTTTAATTCTGCCATCCCAAGGTTGTATTTTTTTCAAACCAAAATGCAACCTTGTACTTTGCTGCTCCGACAATGTTACTTTTAAAGACGGAATTTCAGAGGAAAGTCAAGTTCATGTTTAAGCCACAAAATTCTTTTGAATTGCATTGATTATAGTGATCATTCTATCACTTTAATGTCATCTCAGCTGGCATGTATTAAAAAGACGTGCATGTGACAGCCCATTGATCCTTAATACTGGAGCGGAGGGAAAGAGCCTGTTAGCAATAGAAGCCTATTTCTTTAATTAGAACTGGAGTATGATTCCCTCTTTGTTTGTTAGAACTTTAGTAGTAATGCATTGCATACAGCACAGTAAAGGTATTAGAACAAGCCACCAAGTTTAGTTAAAAACAACATAATTCAGGCCTGAGAGAACTGTACACATGAACGATGGAGATGGGAGAGATTGGCGGTACAAATCCCTTGTAGCCCTCACTCGCTCACTGTGGTTGAGAAGAGCTTCTCTAAGGGGAATGCTTTTTTTCTCTGTGGACTCTCCCATAAACAAAAGCTTGGGTAGAAGGGATGGGGTCATTTCTGCTTCAGGTCCAGTACTATATCTTGAATCAGGTGAATACAGAACTTTTGTGGGAGGGCGGCTTTCAGTTACCTTGCACTCAGATTTTTAAATGAGTTCACTTTGGCCACACACACTCCTTTGGCGTTAACTTTCCTACTGCAAGCAACTCAGTGGTACTGGCTCAAACATTTGCTGAAAGTGAATGGCAGAGTCATGTCTGGCAGGTATTTGCTGACCCTGAATTTTAAATTCAGCTATGCAAAAATTTGTGCTGAGAGTGCTTCTCCCAGTATCTAGTCAGAGAGCAGAAGCTAAGTCACGTGATTTATCTGGCCAATTATAACTAATGAACACAGTTCAAGCAGGTAAGTGTTAACAATCAATCTACAGACATTTAAATAATTTTAGAAAAATTTTATGAACGCTTTGCTTTCAACTAGCAAATACATGTGAGAATCACAATCTGCTCACAGATATTCTATGAACAGACAAAGAAGCTATGTTTGATGCATTACTCATTGCAAACTCTGTCCCAAATAGGAGGATTCTCTCTTGGTGTGCAGAAACATAAAGCCAAAAGATTAACCCTGAACCCCTTACAAGACAGGATCACTTCTTTGGAAAACACCAATAATATAAATAGAATCTTTCTCCAAAGATGAGGAATAGTTGTACAGATAACCAGTCTAATTCTCATCTCACTTACGCAGAGATAAATCAGGTGAAACCGCATGTATGTCAATGGAGTCACATGCTTGTAAAATCGATGACGTAAAATGGATGATATAAAAGTCTTTTTGGGAAATTTCTGAGGCCTCTTCCTTTTAGAAACAGTACTCATTTGCTTCCACCACTTCTCCTGCAGAAAAGCAACAGTATCCCTAAATTCTGCAGAATTGCAGAATATAACAGCATGGTCCTATTCTATTATCCTGTTGTCATCAATACACACACTGAGAATCAAAGGAGGCTTTGATATGTGGACTTGAGCAGGTACATAGCTGGGCAGTTATTTTAAGTTCATCTTCTGCTGCTTTCCCTGCATTACCCCAAGATGACAATATGATTCTGAATAGCTTTGTTTTTACTTCTTTTGATATAGACATGGTTTGAATGTTCTGGATTAAAATTTTATAATTTTATTCAGCTTGCACACATACAAATCACAACAACAAACAATAAGATGGATTTTACGCATCTCCCACACACTGTTGTGAAAGTGTACTTCTTTGATGTCCAGCTAGAACTAATATTGGAAACTTGTCTAGCATCGGTGATTTCCCATTAAAGCCAGGTTGGTTTTGAAGAAACCATTTCTTGCTCCATGGTGATCCAACTAATGCTAAGCCTGCTAAATTTGCTATTCTCCTCCTCGATTAAATATTTCAATTTCAGTGAAGAATCAACTTCAAGTGAAATCATCAACAGGTTTAGGTCCACCATAAATACTTGTCCTCTGGTGCTTTAATATTATGGCAAATTGTCAAAATGTACATTATTTCTGCATGTGCTTTTGCACATATCCTGTTAGGTCAAGATATTTGCTATGTAGTTTAATAGCAATATTTATATTTGAATCATAATTTTAAAAAGTAAAGAGGTCATAAGAAATCACTAACAGATATTGTAGTTAAATCACCCTGAAAAATGGAGCTAGCTCTGTGACAGATCAGCAGTGACTTATGAATATGTGTGGAAGGGAAGCAATTGTCTTTGCTGCTGTTACTAGGGAATAAACATAAAGTGTTGTATAGTAGTTACTATGCATACACAATACGTTTTACTTGTTAATGACATATATTCATACTATTCCCATGTATTGCACTGAAAATGTATCCCTAAAATCTATTGGCAACTTTTGACCCAGAAACTACTAACTGTTTTTTGTTTTTTTTGGAGGCCTCTGTGGGACTGCCTTGTTCAGTTTGAATTTATTTAGGACAAGCCCTCTTGGAGCCTAGTAAGTGGTACAGATCAGGTTCTCAGTTTGTAACCATAGGCAGGTGTTCTTGTGATGGTTTTCAAACACACTCTGGATTCCCAAAGGGCTCAGTATTTGAGCTGTGCTCTTCATCATTTCAACCTGTCCTCTGGGTGTTTTAATTTGGAAACAATCTTAATTATCACAGCGATGCAGAAAAACCCCTGCTGACTAGACGGGGCCATCTTTGACCTGCTAAGGTGCTTTATCAGGAGATGTAAAACAGAATAATTTGAATACTGGCAGATTGTCAATACTTAACAGTTTTCCAAATGCTGTCTCCTGCTGAAAATGTCATGCAGCAAATACTGCAAAAAATTCATAAAGCAGTTATCCACTGTGATATGTGAGCAAACTGAAAGGTGATAAAGATTCACTGTTAACTTTTGTTGAAACTGAATGTGAATACAAACAAGCAAGCAGACCACACATCTTGATTTATTCAGATCAGACTGCACAGATTGGTGCAGGCTATTGAGCTATATCATTACCCTTGTAGAACCTTTTAAAGAATGGAAATGATTTTACTCTCTTAGCCAACTCATAATCTTAATGTTAATTTTTCTTGGGTTTTTGGTTGTAGATTACATTCCTGAAGCTGAAAGTATATGTTGAGAGTCAATGTATTGCCAATTTCTTAGCTGAATGCTTCATTTTTATTTGTGCCTCTTAAAAAAAAATCCAGATTGAATGATTATTTATAAGCATAGTTTGCTGCCCTCCTAGATTACTTAAATTCTTTGCTACAGTATGTAACCTTTTAGGATGTACTTAAACTGCTGGCTACAAATAAACTCTACCAATATCTCATCATCTATTAATAAAAATAACTTAATTGGGCTGCTATTAGATATTTAATTGCTTTCACAATGTTTGTACAGTACTTGCCTATAAAGCTTTGAATAATATTGCCTTAACTCATCTGAGTAAACTATCAATTCCCTTATGACAACAGACAAAAATCTGCATTCCACTTTTAACTTTCCCTGCGGTGCAAGTTAAATCTTTCAGGGGGCAGGTTTTTATTTTGTTGTGACCTCTCTCTCTGGCACTCTAAGTCCTCACAGATGATGGCTACTGAAACACTTAGGATAAATTTTCAACATTGTGTTCAGGGAACAAGAGTTGTGCAAATAATTCCCTGCACACTGGTTTGAAAATGTAACCCGTAGACCTGTATAAATGCAGATTTGATTGGCTCTGACTATTCTCCATGGTAGCTAGGTTTCTGCTTTAATTAGACCCAACAGGCCAGATCCTGAGCTATTATAAATCAGCAGGACTCCACTGACTCCAATAGGGCTATGCTGATTTACATCCGCTGAAGATCTGGCCAAACTTGTGTACAGCTGCTTGCAATATAGAATCTTGGTGGATCCTTCATCACTGACCATTTTTAAAGCAAGATTGGATGTTTTTCTAAAAGCTCAGCTCTAGGAATTATTTTGGGGAAGTTTTATGGCCTGAGTTCTACAGGAGGTCAGACTAGATGATCACAATCGTCCCTTCTGGCCTTAGAATGTGTGTCGCTGTATGAACTGCAAATTAATGGATTGATTAATTGATTGTAGGATGGGAAAAGGAATAAGCACATGTACAAAAAATTCAGATTCAAGGTATTGGTTTTAATCTATAAAGTTAGGGCCACGCAGCACTGAATCAGGGAATTGCAAGTGACTCCCTATGGATGCCATTTAATTCAGGTGACTTGCAAGCGGCAATTCAGGGCCACCAAGTTTAGGGTTAGTTCAAGACCTGACTCCTAGTTTGTATGTTTTATGATTTAATTTCAGTATATATGCCCAGACGTGCATTTACGAATAAACAAAATCTAAAATAAAGAATTCTAGGAAACAATAAGGTTTTACAGCTGCATGCTAATGAAATGACATGATACACTTTAGAAACATGAATATGCTCTGCCCTGCTCACAATGTAGTTTGTACATTTTCAGTTTAAAATTATTCATTTTCCTTAGGAGAGTTTGGATCTCCATTAGCATGGATGGCATTTGAGAAGGAGTGGTTCCTTCAAGTTAGAGAATGTCAATGAGAAAATTAACTGCCTGAATCATATTTGACCTGTGGATTAACATGGCACTTTGGTTTCCACTATGCAGCTCATTTTAACGGAACTGAATTGCTTTCACTTCAGACTTTGGGCCAGATGCTTACCTCATCTTTGGAGTGCCCCTGCAATTAAGTCACTTTGGATCAAAATTTGACTTCAGTTTGGTGGCACAGGTATAAATGGGAGCAGAGTCTGGCTCCTCCTAGCCTGCTAAAGCACACCCCAAGGGATTAATTTAGTTTTCTGTATCTAACCAAAGCAATATTCTATCTGTCAATAGTATCCAACACAGGTCCCACTCCTAGCCTATGTGGAATTCAGTATGTATTGTGGGGTGTCAACTACATTTATGGCAATTCCTGACAGTTTTCTATCCTGGTGTAATGCTGCAGCTATGTAAGCCTCTTTTGCACCTCCTAGCTAGACTGTAGATAGTAGTGGTTATACATGCTTATCAGTATTTGTGCCCAATTCTAAAAGCTCTTGCCATCATATTCAAAATGCCTAAACTTGTCACTACCTGATTGTTGGGCAATATGTAAAGAATTTGTAATATAAAACTTTTTCCACACACACACTGAGCTCTAGTGCTGCCCTGGGGAAGAATAAAAATGTGTGTGGATGACATGGTACATATTATGACACAACCCTCTTGATTCCCATCAGTGGAAGTTGTGGGCTAGGGCAAAGGTTCAAGGCTGCAGAAAGCTTTTAGAGCTGCAGAGATACAAGCACTGGAATGTAGCTAAGCTTTAAGATACTGCATGGATGAAAGGTACTAGCTATCAAAGTTGGGGGCCAAGTGACCCCAGAGTGGGGAAGGCAGGCCAGAGACCTTAGAGAAGGGGCATACTGTAACTATCAAAATATAACCCCTCTCTTTTAGAAGGCTATTTTGTGGTGGATAATCGGGGTGGAATTTCCAGAAGTCCTAAATCTGTTCTCACCAAGTCATTGAGAAAAAGCCCATTGATGTCAGTGGGAACAGAGTTAAGCCAACACGGAGCACTTTTCAAAGCCCTGCTTTAAAAAAGAAGGCAGAAGTACAAACAAAGTTAACAAATTAGGAAGAAGGGGACAGCACAACTGTAACACTGAACAGTGCATCTACTGGCCCTCATCCTCAAACATAATTCTTTGGCATGGAGAGCCAGGACTTCCGACAGCGTGCAAACACATTGCTACTGATGCCCAGAGCTGCAGCACTGCCAGCTCCAAATGATCAGGGGCAGAATCCTCCATTGTGGTGATCCTTAAAAGGTGACCTGTTAGTGTTTGTAAAACTTCTGTCAGATTCCAAAAGCAGAAAGAGATTGTTCAAAAACGTAACCAACACTGTCTGATTTACATTTTAAACAATTACCACTTCTTGAAGATCTTGAGATAGCTGAGAGCAGGGCCGGCTCCAGGCACCAGCTTGGCAAGCAGGTGCTTGGGGCGGCCACTCCAAAGAGGGGCGGCAAGTCCAGCTATTTGGCAGCAATTTGGCGGACGGCCCTTCACTCCCGCTCGGAGCGAAGGACCTTCCGCCGAATTGCCGCCGCAGATCGCGATCGCGGCTTTTTTTTTTCTTGGCTGCTTGGGGCAGCCAAAACCCTGGAGCCAGCCCTGGCTGAGAGAGAGATTTTCAGAGGTACCAAGTGGAGTTAGGCATCCATCTCCCATTGGGCACCTAACTCCCCTTAAAGCTGTTGAAAAAACTCCCTCTAGCTAATAAACGTCTTAGTTTTTCTGCCACAGAGAATGACACCACAGTAGCCATGAACTTAACTTGAAAACCATTGCTGTCCAAATAATGTTCCTTTACAGATTAACTTTCTTGCACCTAATCTCAGCCCAAAGGTGCATTTCCTGCTGGGACGATAGGGAGAATGGTTTTGAAAGTTTCACCAAAATTGGTTACTCTTTTTTGAGTTATAATATGACACATACATATATATGCCTTTAAAAGAGGAATCGCCTATAATTATTTAAGCCTCAAACTCTTCTTGAGGTGGGTATTTATTATATTATTATTTCTAGAGAGGGAAACAGACAGAGAGGTTAAATGACTTATGTTTACACAGTAAGTCAATAAACAAACCTAGGAACAGAGCCCAGGAGTCTTGGCTTCCAGGTCTCCTGCTCTAACTATTAGTCACAACTGCTGTACAGAACCAAGGATCTGTAGGGGGAAAATATTAGATGCCCTAATGTGTGCAATAATTCCAGAGGCTAGCATATGATGATACTAATGCCATCTAATAATATCAGGATCACAGATGTCTGGAACAGGACAACCAATTTTAGGTGCTCTTTATCTGCAGCTGTGTGAATGTATAATGAATTCTTGCTACTGACTCCCTGTTATAAGCCAATGACTGTGCAGTCTACAACATCAGTTCCTACAATTTTCTTTTTGGCAGAATCTGTTTGGAAGCTGTAACAAAATTCCCATGAGTAGAATGCCCTTCAAAATATTCTGCTTGGCTATACAGCCTGAGAGACTACCTCTGAAAAATCCTGCCATGGTTCTGGGAACATAACTGACAAGGGGAAAAGAATCCAAACACCAATTCTCAAGAAAGGGCATTCATTGCAGCTTTCTGAATAAATAATAATTCTTTGCATTCACCCATCACTTTTCATTCCAGGATTCAAAGCATTTTACAGACAGAGAAACTAAAACCATTATGGAGTAAGTAAGTATATTGTATATATATTTTTATGTGGAGTCCGAGAGAGGATAAGGCCCACTTTCTCAAAGGTATTTAGGCACCTGTCACAGGGGCCTCTACGCATTGCAGGTGGCGCCTCCTACTGGCCACATCTGGGGATTAGTCCTGCCAGCCTGACACCCTCTTCTTGTGGTTCATTGGTCCAGAGCGAAGACTCGCTCTTTTAGTCTTCATGGCTTAGCCCTCCAGACAAGTCACAAGAGTCCTCCCATTCCAGAGCATTATCATAGTCTTTCACACTGTCCCAGGCAGTCCCACTGCCTTCGCCGATCCACTCCCTCAGTGGCTAGAACAAATGGACCCAGACAGTCTTGAAGTTCACTACCCAGATTGTGCCACTAATTCAGTGGCTGGTAGGGGAACCCAGGTCTACCCTCTACGCTGGGTTCCACTCCAGGGGCTGTATCTCCAGCAGCTAAGATCTGTACTAGCACAAACCTTCCTGCTGCTCCCCTGGACTACTTCATACTTTGCCTATCCCAGGCTCGCAGTCTTCACCCTTCTAGCTAACCTCCTATCTTCTGGGTCTGCTAGCAAACCCCTTCCTCTTGGGTCCAAATC
>NW_020704183.1:0-3960 GCF_002925995.2 Terrapene triunguis | reverse complement strand
CTTTCCCACTGCTTGTGTTCACAGTGGGAAGAGAGACACCGGTGAGAAAAAGTGAAAACACACACACCTGGACACACCCAATCTCTCTCACACAGACACACCCACATACAATGAATCCTGAATATGTGCATGCACTCACACTAAGGGCTTGTCTAGATAGTGAGTTAGTGCGTGGCAAGCTGGAGTATAAATCCACAGCATGCTAGCCTGCTGCGCACTAATTGGTTATGTGGGCCCTGATACCACACAATGAAAGTTCCGTAGTGTGCTTTGATCTACTTCCGTTTCAAAGCAGAGTAGATCAAAGTGCCGTAGGGAACTTTTACTGTGCAGTAGCTGGGTCCACATGGCCAGTTACTGTGCTATGTTTACACCTATTGCTGCGTACTATCTCACCGTGTAGACATGCTCTAACACACACTATCTATCACAAACAAACATGCACACAATTTTTCCAATTCCCCAATTCTCTGTCCTCCCCACCAAATCTGTTGGCTTCTGAGCTGGGGTTCATTATAGTTCCTCAACCCCACTTCCTCACACCTGGGCCTCCTCAGCAGTTTTGACTCAAGACTTTCCCTGATGGCAAATGCCTCTACTCCTGTTCAGCTTGCAGAATTACCTCTTCATTCTCCAGAGATCGCGCTCTACCATTCCTTTTGCCCAAGGAGAAAGCCACTGGAGCCCTTTGGTCCCAACCTTGATATCTGTTTCTCCCCCTCCCTAGGGCATATCAATTCACTTAACTGCCTCAGTTGGGATGAACAAAGCACCAGGATAGATTCCAGACAGAAAATAACATTTACTAGATCCCAAAACCAAGCTAAGCGCCAAATTTGTCAGTCCATTGCATGCATGAACTCTCCCTGAGCTCAATGGGAGCTCTGTGCATCCACTCTAGGACAGAATCTGCTCAGTTGAGTCACCAAAGCTGCACTGCTGAGAACATTGTTTTTAAAAGCAGGTGTATGTTTTGATCTATCTGGGTAAGAGCCATGTTTGCAGGCGCCTCTGAACCTCCAAATTATGTCCCAATTTAACATTTTTATGGCATTTCAGGCTAATTGATTTCTCAGGGACTGACTGATTAAGACCCAACTAAGAAGCTGGCCCCAAAAGATTAGGACAAAATTACATGTTAGTGCTATAAATGTGGCTTGGCCACGGTTGCAGTAATTTTATTAGGGTACTAACTCTGGTGCATATATGCTCAGGCAGTGAACTTTACAACTTGTTTCTCTAGTAAGGAAATGTACATCATAGCTTATTCTGGGCCCAATTCTGCAGCCCTTCTATGAGTAGTCCATTTAATTTCAGTGAGATTACTCCAGGATCAGGCCCTTAGCTATCAGGGCTATGTAGGGGCCTGACATATTTTTAAATATGCTCCTTCCATATTGTCTCGGAATTTGAGTACATAATATATAATGAACAGTATGAAAATAGTTAATATCAACTAAGGCCCTAACTCCTAGAAGAAACTGAGCCAAAAATGATAGCTAAATTGAATAGTAGTCAGGTCTAGCATAGAATCATAGAATATCAGGGTTGGAAGGGACCTCAGGAGGTTATCTAGTCCAATCCCCTGCTCAAAGCAAGACCAACCGCAACCAGCCAAGACTTTGTCAAGCCGGGCCTTAAAAACCTCTAAGGATGGAGATTCCACCACCTCCCTAGGTAACCCATTCCAGTGCTTCACCACCCTCCTAGTGAAAAAGTTTTTTCTAATAGCCAACCTAAACCTCCCTCGCTGCAACTTGAGACCATTACTCCTTGTTCTGTCATCAGGTACCATTGAGAAGAGTCTAGATCCATCCTCTTTGGAACCCCCTTTCAGGTAGTTGAAAGCAGCTATCAAATCCCCCCTCATTCTTCTCTTCTGCAGACTAAACAATCCCAGTTCCTCCTCATAAATCATGTGCTCCAGCCCCCTAATCATTTTTGTTGCCCTCCGTTGGACTCTTTCCAATTTTTCCAAATCCTTCTTGTAGTGTGGGGCCCAAAACTGGACACAGTACTCCAGATGAGGCCTCACCAATGTCGAATAGAGGGGAATGATCACATCCCTTGATCTGCTGGCAATGCCCCTACTTATACAGCCCAAAATGCCATTAGCCTTCTTGGCAACAAGGGCACACTGTTGACTCATATCCAGATTCTCATCCACTGTAACCCCTAGGTCCTTTTCTGCAGAACTGCTTCCTAGCCATTCGGTCCCTAGTCTGTAACAGTGAATGGGATTCTTCCATCCTAAGTGCAGGACTCTGCACTTGTCCTTGTTGAACCTCAACAGGTTTCTTTTGGCCCAATCCTCTAATTTGTCTAGGTCGCTCTGTATCCTATCCCTACCCTTCAGCGTATCTACCACTCCTCCCAGTTTAGTGTCATCTGCAAACTTGCTGAGAGTGCAGTCCACGCCATCCTCCAGATCATTAATGAAGATATTGAACAAAACGGGCCCCAGGACCGACCCTTGGGGCACTCTGCTTGAAACCGGCTGCCAACTAGACATGGAGCCATTGATCACTACCCGTTGAGCCCGACGATCTAGCCAGCTTTCTATCCACCTTATAGTCCATTCATCCAGCCCATACTTTAACTTGCTGGCAAGAATACTGTGGGAGACTGTACTCATTTTAAAAAAAGAAAAAGGTGGGGAAAAACACCTCTCAGTTGATTCCCAGCAGTCAAATTATGCAATTGTTAGCCTGTGAACCATGTTATTATAATGGTTTTACTCTGCCCCTTCCCTCTTGCTATTTGTTACACTCCCTTGTTGCATCTTGTCTCAATTTAGATTGTAAGGCCTTTGGAGGAGAGGTCTTGTCTTCTTCTGTGGACGTACAGTGCCTAGCACAATGGGGTCACCAAATCTACTTGGGGTCTCAGAGCACCTGCTGCCATACCCAAAATAAATAATAACCTGGCTTTGTGGGATCAGTGGTGTAACCTCAGAGTTAAAGGCCCTCCCCTGAAAGCATCACACTCCTAGATGTCCAAATCCATGGACCATGAGGGAGAGCGAGTGAGCATCAGAAATCTTAACAATTACACTGATGCATGGAGAGAAAGAGAGGTGGTCTGTCAGGTATCTAGAGCCAAGACTATGCCCCTTGTTAAACTGAAAACTCTCACACATCCTTAATTATAGCATCACTACTGTTCCACCATAATAGGTCTGCTGAATGTCTCTCCAAGCCTGAAGCAGTGTGTTTTATTTGCATATTACTTAACTGTCATAGACATATTGGGGAATTCGTATTATTGCTCTTAACCAGACTGGTCATCTAGAATTTACTGACAAGATTCTAGAAGTCTTTGTATTTAGTTTAAGGCTTTCACTTGCTTCACAAACTACTGTCATGGTTACTTGATCCTGGCTGTCATCACACTATACATTGACATTGTATAGAAAACAGATTATTTGGTGCGCAGTTATGTAGCTTCTGACACGTCAGCTGGAAGGGCATTATATTGCCTTTATGTTTGTTATGACCAGTATCACTTGAGAGTTTTCCAGATAAAGAACAGGTAAAAGATTCTACGTGCTGACTAGTAATTCAGTTGGACAGCATCAAGATACTATTGTTCCCCCACTAAACAAACTATTTGAATAATAAGATATGTTGTAGAGATAGTGGCAACATAATAAAGAGAGACTGCATCGCATGGAGGATTAGTAATGTGTGGCTCTTCTTGGTGTGGCTCATCTCCGACATCCACAGATCTTACCTTTACTTCTGAGAGAGTTCTCAGAGACCAGACACCGTTGTTCAGGTTTGTCCTTCAGACTTGAAAGCAGAATTCTTCCTGCTATGTACAGTAACTGTGTAGATTCTTCCCACTGCAAAAATCTAGCTACTTAGGGATCAAAAAGATCAGCAACTAGTGGAATAATAAATAAGTAAACCACAAAAAGTTCAACGTTTAAAAAATAAATTCCATCCCAGAGAAATTAAT
>NW_020704182.1:0-1464 GCF_002925995.2 Terrapene triunguis | reverse complement strand
AAAAAGTTCAACGTTTAAAAAATAAATTCCATCCCAGAGAAATTAATTCAAGAATTAAGACCTTTGAAGTATAGAAATATGGTATTGTGATAATCTCATGTCAAAAATGGAACTGTATTTCTGTTGAATAGCCATTTTTGTAATTCCACATTAACCAGCACAGAGAGAAAATATAAAGAGAAAGCTATAAAGAGGAAGACCAAAGACAGGGTAGGCCCACTGCTTAGTGAAGAGGGAGAAACAGTAACAGGAAACTTGGAAATGGCAGAGATGCTTAATGACTTCTTTGTTTCGGTCTTCACCGAGAAGTCTGAAGGAATGCCTAACCTAGTGAATGCTAATGGGAAGGGGGGAACAGATAAAATAAAAAAAGAACAAGTTAAAAATCACTTAGAAAAGTTAGATGCCTGCAAGTCACCAGGGCCTGATGAAATGCATCCTAGAATACTCAAGGAGCTAATAGAGGAGGTATCTGAGCCTCTAGCTATTATCTTTGGAAAATCATGGGAGACGGGAGAGATTCCAGAAGACTGGAAAAGGGCAAATATAGTGCCCATCTATAAAAAGGGAAATAAAAACAACCCAGGAAACTACAGACCAGTTAGTTTAACTTCTGTGCCAGGGAAGATAATGGAGCAAGTAATTAAGGAAATCATCTGCAAACACTTGGAAGGTGGTAAGGTGATAGGGAACAGCCAGCATGGATTTGTAAAGAACAAATCATGTCAAACCAATCTGATAGCTTTCTTCGATAGGATAACGAGTCTTGTGGATAAGGGAGAAGCTGTGGATGTGGTATACCTAGACTTTAGTAAGGCATTTGATACAGTCTCGCATGATATTCTTATCGACAAACTAGGCAAATACAATTTAGATGGGGCTACTATAAGGTGGGTGCATAACTGGCTGGATAACCGTACTCAGAGAGTTGTTATTAATGGTTCCCAATCCTGCTGGAAAGGCATAACGAGTGGGGTTCCGCAGGGGTCTGTTTTGGGACCGGCTCTGTTCAATATCTTCATTAACGACTTAGATATTGGTATAGAAAGTATGATTATTAAGTTTGCGGATGATACCAAACTGGGAGGGATTGCAACTGCTTTGGAGGACAGGGTCATAATTCAAAATGATCTGGACAAATTGGAGAAATGGTCTGAGTTAAACAGGATGAAGTTTAACAAAGACAAATGCAAAGTGCTCCACTTAGGAAGAAAAAATCAGTTTCACACATACAGAATGGG
Organism: Terrapene triunguis; assembly: GCF_002925995.2. Lineage (NCBI taxonomy): Eukaryota > Metazoa > Chordata > Testudines > Emydidae > Terrapene > Terrapene triunguis. The sequence goes on along the minus strand of NW_020704182.1, from coordinate 223 downwards.
AAGAGACTGTCTAGGAAGGAGTACGGCAGAAAGGGATCTAGGGGTTATAGTGGACCACAAGCTAAATATGAGTCAACAGTGTGATGCTGTTGCAAAAAAAGCAAACGTGATTCTGGGATGTATTAACAGGTGTGTTGTGAGCAAGACACGAGAAGTCATTCTTCCGCTCTACTCTGCTCTGGTTAGGCCTCAGCTGGAGTATTGTGTCCAGTTCTGGGCACCG
>NW_020704181.1:0-1613 GCF_002925995.2 Terrapene triunguis | reverse complement strand
CCCTGGCAGGACGGGTAGAGCCAGGATACGGGTGGCGAAGGGGCGATGCCCGGGCGGGGCGGGTGAAGCCGGGATACGGGCGGTGAAAGGACGATGCCCTGGCAGGGCGGGTAGAGCCAGGATATGGGGGGCAAACGGGTGATGCCCGGCGAGGTGGGTAGAGCCGGAATACGGGGGGCGAAGGGATGATGCCCGGGCAGGGCAGGTAGAGCCGGGATATGGGGAGGCGAAGGGGCGATGCCCTGGCGGGGCGGGTGGAGCCGGGATACGGGCGGCGAAGGGGCGATGCCCGGGCTGGGCGGGTAGAGCCGGGATACGGGCGGCGAAGGGGCGATGCCCGGGCAGGGCGGGTAGAGCCGGGATACGGGCGGCGAAGGGGTGATGCCCGGGCAGGGCGGGTAGAGCCGGGATACAGGGGGGCGAAGGGGCGATGCCCGGGCGGGGCGGGTGGAGCGGGGATAGGGGCGGCGAAGGGGCGATGCCCGGGCGGGGTGGGTAGAGCCGGGATACGGGCGGCGAAGGTGCGATGCCCTGGCAGGGCGGGTAGAGCCGGGATATGGGGGCGAAGGGATGATGCACTAACAGGGCGATTGGAGCTATTAAGCACCAGGTTTGCGGAAGGGGCAGAACTTTTGAGGGCACCTCCGGGTGGGACGGAACCAAGCTGAGGAGAGTCCGTGCTGGGACGGCTCCTGACCCCAACAGGGGGTGATCGCTTGCCCTGGTGCAGCACTGCTCACCCTGGTGCAGCACTGCTCACCCTGCAACTCCACGCACTTCACAAAGGAAGTCAGCCAGGTCAGACTAGGAATGAGTTTCCAAAGTGGGGCAGTGGATCTTTGCTGCTGGCGTGCCAGGAATATCGCCCTGGCTGAGCCCTTGGGGAAGTGCTCTGGGGACCCAGCCAGCGCTTACGGGGAAGGGAGAAGGCAGTGCGGGCTGGACTGGATTCGCTAATCGGGTCTGAAGAGTCTAAGATATTATTGGGGTTTGCATGTTACAACTGTAGAGTGACTGGAGTTGGAGGCTCCCTCTCCCAAGTTGTCAAGGTCCCCGTGGTCCTAGCTGAGGAGTGCAAGGTCACATTTTCCTATCTGAACTCCTAGGTCCTTCCCCACTAACTCCCCCCTCGCTCATTTCCCTCAGGTCTGCAAGGATCGCAGGTGCCAGAATGCTTCCTTCTTTGAGCTGGAGAAGTGCATTTCCCAGTGCCACGGCCACGGGGTGAGTAACCATCCCCGAGCTTTGGTAGAGTCCTGAGTTTGGCTCAGGTTCTCCAGTGAGGTGAGCGTCTCACAGCCAAGTGGCCACCTGCCCTTTGCATCTGGGTCCAGTAGAGAAGGGGCTGAGTTGGTCTGTTTGAGTCAGGGGCCGAGTTCGAGGGGGGCAGGTTGGATCACCAGGGTTCTAAGGACCTGGGTTCTAGATCTGAACTTCACCTCAGTTTGGGAGTGGTCGGAGCGTGGTTCAGATGCCTGTCGTAGCTTAGTGCCCGGCCATGCTCAGAAGCCCGGCTGAGACCTTCGAGCAGGAGGAAGATTCATAGGCCAGAAGGAGCCATTCTGCTGAAAAGTTTAGAGGGGATGAAGATTTGGTCTCCACAGGCAGGGCTC
>NW_020704180.1:1397-6278 GCF_002925995.2 Terrapene triunguis | reverse complement strand
CTTTAATTCATTCTATTTCTTTAGTATAATTCATTTCACTTTCACAATCCCTCCTTTTGGTCAAGCTTACGCAAAGACCAACAATTACTGGGTTCCACATATTAATAGTTCTTTATCTCTTCGTTCATCAGTGATATTTAACATCATCATATTAGCACTCTGTTTTGGGGTAGTCACCTGGGTGGCATACCTTACACAATTCTGGATACAACAGGAGATTAACTGAAAACATACAAAAATCATTAGGATTCCACACAGGATAGTCAGGGCTCCCTGAAACAACCAGTTTCCTATGCCAGAGAAATTGAATAGGTTACTTAGCCACTTCCATAAAGAACTTGGCTCTTCATGGGGAAGAGATGCAATTTGTTCTAAGTGACTAGCGCGATCTATTACCTCATTGGTGTCGTCAGGTATGAACACACAACATTCTTTTCCAATGAGAGCACAGGTCCCTCCTTTGGCCGCCAGCACTATGTCCAATGCCTGACGGTTTTGGAGGGCCATCTGTCGGATCGCCCCTGTTTCTTTGGCCAGGGTCTTTAAACTCTCTCCGGTTTCATTTGCCATTATTTCAACTACTGCTTGTAACCTTAGGAGCCTTTTTGCATGGTGTATTACTCCCCCAAGTGGGATAAGGGAACTGCCAATGGCCTCTTCCCAGGTCAAGGGGCTTATGTTATTTACATACCATTGGGCATCTGATAAGTCCCTTCTTCTTCGCCTGAAATTACGCAGGCGTTCTCGTGGGAAGGACCCCAGCACTCGGAATTGTGGGAAGAGTCGAGCGGGATAACAGATACCTGACCAGTTAGCTGGTAACACAGTATAAGCTTTGGTCCCACAAACCCAATGATGGCCTATTAAGGCTGGGAAGGGTCGGTTGCACCCATTTGTCACATAGGTGCCTACAAAGGAGGAGTAATATCCTCCGAAGGGCACAGGGTAATTCTCCTTACAAGGAGTGGTGTTATTTGCATGGCATTGAAAGATTGTATTGTTTCCACTAAGATTACTGTAGGGGGAACATGAAATTGATTTTTCTGTTTGATCCCAGGTTGAGAAAAAATTCATATCCCCATACCCGGCCTGCCACTCTTTAGTTTTGTTCGAATAATCCCATACACCATTTGCCACAATATGCTGAAGGCAACGACTTTTTCCCAGATCCAGCCCTGTCCCATTACACACCCAACACCAATGACCTTTTCCCTCCATCACAGTTATCCATTTAGATACATTTATTCCCACTGTTTCCCAAGTGTCATTATTGTTCCATGTTTTGTTAAACGGACGAGGTCCTCCAGTGAGGTCTGGGGAATTGAGTGGGATTGCCAGGACAGGAACACCAGCTTGAGAGTGGGCTGGGATGTGGCTGCAGACCCAGCAATTAGAAATATTAAGGGTCTGAGCTATCCACACTTGCTGCTGGATAAAAGAATTGTCATTGTGGACTCCCCAGACCTTAAGACACCAGTAGCCGAGGAACAGGCGCCACCAGAGGCGCATGTTGGAGGCAAGGCCCTTCCGGTTCTGACAACCTCAACTGAGGGAACCGCAGTCACGGTTTTACATCCACCAGGCAGCAGGCGCTAGGCTCACTACTGCTTCTTTTTGGGCCTTGCTTTAGGTCCTCGTCTGCTTCTGGCAACCCTTACGAGAGCGTAGATGGTAAGGTATTGCAGGCTGTTCCTCTACGTCTTCTTCTGGAGTCAAAATTGACTCTGCGCAGTTCTGAGGTGATGATTGGTTCGCCGGGGAGGGTGTCTTCTTACACTGCGAAGCATGTATCCACGCTGCAATGCCAGATAGTTTAACAGCCATCTGGATAGTAAGCAGTACCTGATGATTCTTTGATGTCCTTTAAGTCTCTTTACTTCTTCTTCCTTGACTCTGGCTATAACAATGGCCTTCACACCTTATCTTTTCCTGATGCATACATTCCTTATTCACACAGATTGAGAATACAAACAGTAGTATTTTATATCGAGCAAAAAGGCATTGCAAATTAAACCTTGCTAAGTTTTACAATCAATAACCAAGACAATTTACATTGAGACCCAGGCCTTCAATGTTCCTCTAATCTACTTAACATAGACACAATAGAGAATCCTGTTTCTTACTTACTAAACCTTAAAACAAAGAAATGTATATTTAACTAGAGGCCTACTTTGTAATACATATAGGAAACCATAGTAGACATTATAACTTATTCTAAAACAAAAGGGTGACCATAATCAGTCATAAGGATTGTTCTGGTCTGTCATTCCTTTCTGCTATTCAAAAAGGGTGGCTGACAGGATGAAATCAAATCATACATTAATTCTTATGGGACATTATAAAATCCTGCTCCTACATATCCCCCTTTTGACACTAAGATTATTAATCGCCAGTGTCACTTCTTATTTAGTCCACATAATAGAAAATACTGGGAGGTGATTTGGGCCTGTGGCTCTAGCTTTGCATACATTTGTTTTATCCAACAGCACATTTCAAACGTTACAATTAAACACATACAATTTAAAATCAAAAACAATTAGGGTTAGTAACATTAGTATGCCAGTAGTTGTGGGAGACCATTCAGAAAATATATTATACCAATGGTAAGCTGTTATGTCTTTCTGCAGTGGCAATTCTTAACATGTTGCCATTTGCATGTATAATATGAATGGTTCGGTTTCCCACATTGCCTTTTTGTTTGTTTTAGGAACTATGTTACCTTTTTACCTTTTGTAAACACATTACTTACATTACATTTACATTTGTCTATTGGAAAGTTGCTAACACTTCAATTCTTTTAAAACACTTTCCCCCCCAAGAATTAACACATACACATAGCCCATTATACAGTACTTTGGTCTCATTATTCATTTTATCCCACATACAGGATCCTAGTGAGATGTCTTTACTACAGGGCTTTGGAGCAACAGGCATGGATAAGCATACCCACTTTTATTTGTTTCTTATTAGGTTGTCCTGTAGCTGATATTAGCTTTTTCTGAAAGACAAAAATAACATTTTTCTACCCCTTTTGGGGTGGCATTCATTATTGCTTAAAATATTCCTTTCTTTTACAAATACCCTTGCTGATTGCAGGCAAAACAAGAGGAATTACCTCCATATTTTCCTGTGTTTTTGTTCTATAGGCAGGCCAGGTTTCAATGGCTTCTATCTTTTAAGAGTTATGGGGAAATTATCCCACTATTCAGTCATTAAATCCATGAGGTGGTGTACCTCAGTTTTCCCTTTACAGCAGACCAAGTTTACAGTGTCTTTCCTGCTGTATTAAGCTTTAAGTTTGTTCACAGGTAACTGCTGAAAAGCATCATTACCATAAAGGATTTTTTTTTCAAAAATCATACACACTATACATTGTTATAGGGGTACTTATTAACATTAAATTTATTTTAATTAAAGGTATCTTGTTATACCGTGCCTTTTATTTAGACAATTTGTTTGCTGACCAGGTATGTTCTTTATCTGCAACTTCTTTGTGCTGGCAGATCTCTCACTTCCTTTATCAGTTAGGTAATTTGCATCAACACAGGCTTGGCTTTTGGATTCAAAGCCATCAGCAGAGCTCAGAGACTCTGTCTTAAAAGGAACACAATTAACTTTTACCAGAGTTTTGATTACTTTTAACTCTTGCTTCCAAAACACACAGAGAGCTGAAACAGAAAACACAGTCTATTGTGGCTCCTTTAGAGCCCTAATAGGATTTTAATTAAGTAGCATGTTTTGTTTGCATTTCTTTTACCCCCTCTATAATATACACTGCACACGTCTGCACATTCCTTCTATACTTCAACTTTTAAAACATTAGCCATATTAATTTTTACATAAGGTGTAACTGTTTCTTTTGTTCTTACAGAGTTTTATGTACCCTTATCAAAGTGACAGTCTGATTACACAGAGCCATTTTAAGGCTCAGTGTTTCTAACATTGCTTCTTTTTGTTTTGTGCACCTCACCCCTGCTGTTGCTTCAGAGGGCCACCGTCTTTTTTCTTTTCCTACAGCTTTCATTTGCTATTTTGTTACAAACACAAACAAACAAAAAAGAATCCAGAATCTCTCCCTATTCTTCTGATTTTGACTGCCCTGCTGCAGTCACGACGTGGTCTTTATTTGAAAACATTTAAATTTTGTAAAGAATCAAGTTACCCCTTAAGGGTTAAATACCAAATCTCAAAGCCAACCAACACTGATTCTGTGTCTGACAAAAAGGTCTGTCAGTTTTGCAACTTTGAATTAAAGAGTCAAATGGATTTTTAGTGGCATTATAAACAAAACAAAACCAATTTATCTTAAACTTACAAAACAGGAGTTTTACAAACCTCACATATTCCCACAGACAGATACATACACATTTTCTCTCCCTTAACATCCCTCTTACACTGCTTTGTTTTTACATAGCTGTACATAGATTACATTACCTTTATACATTTGGGGCAGTTAAGTTCCAATAGAATCCCCCCTATGTTCTTTTAGCAAATTTGACTCAATTGTCTATAGTCAAATGATTTTAATTAGATAGTCTCTTTACCTGGATTATTTACAGACATTCCTCTGGAAAAGGGCCCATTTTTCCTTTAGAATGGCTGCAAAGAAACCAAGAATTCTTTTAACAAGATCCTTTTTAACATTTTCACAAAGTTTAACTGTTTAATTCTCTCCAGCCTCTGTAGAGTTAACTTTTCACTCTCTTTCCTTAAATCAATTGTTTATTTCCCAAAATGACACCTTTATTAACTCAGATTTCACCATTTTAAGTATTGTTCCAGGGGTTCATACTTGCACTTACTCCTGACACTATGCCCTTAGGGCTTCCAACCTGTTTTTTTTTTTTTTTTTTTTTTTTTTTTTTTTTTTTTTTTTTTTTT
>NW_020704180.1:0-1297 GCF_002925995.2 Terrapene triunguis | reverse complement strand
TTTTTTTTTTTTTTTTTTTTTTTAGTTTCTTTATCTGTTGCTTGCCTGCTTGTCTGGGCCCGATCCTGCTTTTTCCAATGAACCATTTTTGTGAGTGATATTGTGGTCATTTCACAATTTTGAAAGAAATGTTTAAGGAAAGGGACCAGGAAGGGTGGGGGCTAGTTGAGGAGCCCACCCTCCTTGCTGAATTGGTAATGGAACACTAAAGAATCAGTTTCTGAGGCAGACAACGAAGGGGAACAGAACAAGGGGCATTTTATCCTTTTTACAACGAGAGGGGAGTATGAAGGGAGTTGGGATCGATCTGGGGTTGTTGTTTTTTTGTCAGAGAACAGGGTGAAGGGGAGCGCTCAGTCTGGTGGTGGGAGAGGAGGCTTTTAATAAAGCTTTTAACTTATTATTTGAATATTTGAGAGAGGCGAGTTTTGATTTTGTCCACCTACGATTTGCCTCTTCCCACCACTGCATGAAACAATCAACCTCTCCTCTGGCCAATTTAGTTTTAGATTGGCCGAGTTTGTCTTTTAAGATGTCTACTCGGTCCTTGTCCCAAGATCCTAACAGTGGCCACTGAGTTTTGGGATCTCCCTGAGTTAGCCTAGACCATTTTTCCAGAAATTTACAGGAGTCCGGACCCTTCCTAAAATACATAAAATGAGCCGGCGTTCCTTTAGGGAACTGTCCCGACTTAGACGTCTGGTTACCCATACAGGAGGACTTTACACACACCAATCACACAAGAAGGAAATTCGGGTTCGTCAGAGCAATGCCCGGTGCAACACACAAAAGGAGCCCACAGGCTACTGACTCAATCGCCCTTGCTTTCACACCAAGGGTTTTACCCAAGGTGCGGTGCGGCTGCGATTGTGCAGATTTCACTCACTCAGACCGCGGGGACAGGAACCCCTTGGTCAGCCGATCCCCGGACGGAGATGGCACCCAGACTCAAACACTCCACAGGAGGACGGATAGACACAGAGACAGGACAGTCCTCAGTCCGGACAAAACACAGAAATAATTACCTGACCAGATTCCTGATGTCAGATCCCGGGATCCCTACCAGAACAGAGTGGGAACCAACAGGTTCGATGGCGTAGACCTCACTCTGGTCGTGCGCCCTTCCATTCAGTAGGAGGACCGCTCGGGCCAAATGCCCAGGTGCCGGCTGCCACGGTCATCCTACAAAAATGGTCAGGAATCACACGGCCCCAGTGAAGACGGTTGCCATCTCGGTGGAACCTCCAAATTGTCAAAGTTAGACTCAGGACTCATAGTTTGTCAGACCACTCTGTTT
>NW_020704179.1:0-1081 GCF_002925995.2 Terrapene triunguis | reverse complement strand
TTTGCAGCAGTAATTAACAGCTCAGACAACGTTTCAGGACCGTGAAGATTTCTGCTGAGTCTGATAACACCGAAGATGCTAGTGTAAATCCAAGGGAGTGAACAAAAAAAAAGGGGATGTTAATTCGTATCTCTCAGAGGCAAGGGAAAGGGAAATGACAGGTATGCCAAATGACGAAGCAAGGGAGAAAAAAAAATCACTTCCTAGCTCCTTGGATTCCTAGCTTCTTGGTACCTATCAGAAGGTAAACACAACATACTGAAGCGTTATTGCAAAAAGTAATTCACGATGTCCTTTTAATGTGGCCACTTGCTCCATGCTTTGAGCTAGGGAAAGAATAAAGAGGCTGAGGCAAAATATTAGCTAAAATATGTATAACCTTTTTTATATATAAGGCACCTGCTGTTACATAAGTAATTATTTGTGTTTTAAGAACGAAAGGCAGTTATTCTGTCAGCAGGGAAGAGCTGCATTAAACCCTGTTTTTTAAAACTACGGACGAAAACGTAGTGGGGGGCGGAATAAAGAGAAAAGAGACACTTCCAAGCCAGATGTTTGCTTTGAAATCTAATGGTGATCTTCCAATTATCCCACGTTCATCAGTGGCATTGTAGAGGACGAGCATGCTCCAGCAGGAGGTTTTGTAGGAATTGCTCTTGCACACCATGTGTTTGCACAAATAAAGCACATTTCTATTGCTCCCTGTTCATTTCAGGTTATCTTTGGGGTTGGAGAGGTATGGCACATCCCAGCTTTCCTCAAGGTTGATGACTTTGGGCCAGATTCTGCCACTTTTGTATGACACAAGCAGGATCTTCCAGGGCACAAGTCTCTATAACTGGAGCTAAGGGTCCTGGTTCTATAGCTGGGGGCTGTAGCAGACTCTCATCCTCTAAGGATCAGTCACAGAGTGGGACACTTAGGATACTATAGTTCTATGATTCTATGTCTACCCTGCAATTAAAAACCTGCGGCTGGCCCATGCAGCTGACTCGGGCTCACAGGGCTCGGGCTAAGGGACTGTTTAGTTGTGGTGTAAATGTTCAGGCTTGGACTGGATCCCTGGCTCTACACCCTTACC
>NW_020704178.1:0-4210 GCF_002925995.2 Terrapene triunguis | reverse complement strand
TAGATATACCCATGGGTTACAGTTGCTAATGGTGTACATTACTCCTCAAGTAGTAGTATTGATTTCAGTGGGACTACTCAAAGAGTAAGGCACTACTCAACATGCGGAAGCATATCAGAATCAGGCTCTGTGAGTGCACAGAAAGAATAAAAAGAAACCCTAGCTAAATCTGATCCCCTTACAATGAATAGTACCTCACACCATGATTAGTCCTATGGAGGTCAGTGGGAATATGCATGGAGTAAGATGCTATATAATGTGAGTAAGGGCATCAGAATTTGGTCTTCAGTTTAACTCCCTAGGAAGTTCCTTCCCCATCCTCCCCATCATGTACTGGAAGAAGAGGAAACTGGAATTGTATGAAAATAGCAAGTGAATTTTGCTTATTTTTAAAGGCACAGTGTCTGCATGGTTTATTATGAAACAGCCTCTAAATTAGATCTTGCCGATTACCAACACCACATGCAACAGGCAAACTTCACAGCCTTTTAAAAAATGAAGCATCTTGCAATTTCATTTAGATTTCATAAGGCAGCTATAGTGGGTTAAATACCAACTTGACTAAAATGCATATTAAATGAGGAGTGACAGCAATGTAATTTATGCAGATTATCACACAGTTGCTAATCCCAAACTGTTTTCAGTAATAAATTATTGCTTTAAGATAAATCAGATTTAATTTATTGTAAGTGTGTTTACAGAAGTGTTGATGTTTAAAGTCGTGTCACTATCTAAACCTTGGCAAAACTGTCACGTGCAGTGAGAACGGTTCCTTCAAATTGGATCTTGCGTTGTTTGAATGACTCAGGTCTGGTATTTTAAAGGATCAATATATGGTATTTATATCCTAGCATCTCACAATCTTTAATGTATTTATCCTCACAACACCCTGGTGATGCAGGGCAGTGCGACTATCCCCATTGTACGGGGGGGAAACTGAGGCACGGGCAGGCTAATTTACCTGACCAAGGTGACACAGAAAATCTGTGGCTAAGCAGGGAACTAAACCCAGATCTCCCAAGCACTAGGTGAGTGCCCTAACCATTGGATCATCCTTCCACTCTTCCTCTTGACTTCCCAAGTCCATAACCTACTGAAGTCAATGGAAAGCTTACTAATGACTTCAGATGGCTTTGTCTCAGACCCTGAAGCCTTGGCCAACATAGTAGTGACTCAAAAGTTTCACCGCTAGTAGGTGACCTCTGTGAAATGAGCTAGTTCAGTCCAATTCCTAATAGCATGCATCATGAGATCCACGAGAATTGAGTAAGTAGTGGGGAATACAGTCTATGAACGTATCATTTTGAATTCCAAAGCCAATACTGATGGGGCAGCCGTGTTCCTGGCCCTTTTGTGCTCATTTGCTGTGTGCACTCAGAATTTATTAGCAAAATACTTGTGAAAAGTAGACTTGAAGCTGAAATGCTCAGACCTGTGTTGAAAATGACTTTAGAATTATTTGTTCATTTTTTAAAATTTGCCATTCACAAACTATTCTATATAGGGTCTTATACCTCGCTTATCACTGTGGTATCTGAACGTCTTCCAGCAGTGCATTAAGCAATGTGACTACACATGCTGTTGGTTAGTTACAAAGGTTATCCAATCAGGGAAGAGAAACATAACCATGTGACTTATGTAACTGAAGCTCAAATCCTACAACTGGACCTCTCTGGGTGTACCTTTGAACTTAAATGGAGCTCTGTTGAAGTCACTTCAGGATTGGGATCTAACAATAATTTTGTAATGGACTGGTCATGACCCACATGAATAAATGTGAGACTTTTACCAGCTGCCCAGGAAGAATTTGCAGACAGAGAAAAAGACAAAAATTGAGGATTGAAGCTTTACGGCTGGTCAGCAAGAGGAAACTTGCATTGCTACTGATGGCAATACTATGGTGATGCACAGGGAATAAGAACCCATGTAGAATAGAATAGCTACTTTCCCTTACTGTGTGTTTGTTCTGTGCAGGAATAGAGTTTCATTTTCCAGGGCTCTCAGTGTCGCTTCTTAACCAACACTAAAGTCACTCTGAAAGGAAAAAGAACCCAAAACAAAACAGCAAGGGTGATGTATAGTTTCTCTGGATTACACATGGTTAAAAAGGAATGTAAATGAATCCTCTTAGGGTTTACAGTCTTATTTTTATCCATTCACAATGCAAAACTTTATGTTATACTGTAAAAAACCTTTCAAATGCAGGATTTCACTGCAAATATGTCCATTCCTGCAGTAGATAACCATGAAGAAAGAGCTCCATGCTGCTAGGAAATGTGTTTTGGATCCATGCACATGAAATGCGTTCATTTAACAGCCCTTTTTCTTTAATGGATCACCGCTTTGCTGCTCTTAAAATAAAATAAAAACTATCATCAGAGATTCATTGAAAAGGGCTTTGTTCCATTTCTCTTTCTATTGTGTTTGGTAAACCAAGCAGCTATTCTTTTAACAGATTTGCTCCTTTTGCTAGCCTTTGTCCAATCCCTCTTTTGTCTCCATGTGGTGGTATATTTCACAGCAGCCCAGTCATTCTGCTTATCCTTCAGGAGCCCTCTCCAAGTCTGGCTGAGCACTCCCTCTCCTGCTGCAGGGAAAAGGGAGACCAGATGGAAGTACTGCACAGTCCTCAGGCAGTTGCACCTGCCAATCTGTCTTGCATTTGTAGAAGGCATGTTCTTCACAGGAAAGGGGGTCAGACAGGGTGGTGAAGGCAATGTTTTCAGCCCCACATGTGAGTATTGGAGACAGGAACTGATCACAATAACCATCTGCCTGTTGTAACAGATCAGTGGTCATCTATGACTTCAGAGTTATTGCCATATTGTACACCATAGCTATTGGTGACAGCAGAAAAACCTCTGAAACCATAGGCTGCTTTGGCTAATGGAGAATCTCCAGTATTGGGTTCTAGGACACACAGCTGAGCAGTTCTGCTTGCGTACAGTAGAGGGCAAAGGTACACGTATGCACTAGCCATTTCCTTTCCTTGCACCTTACTCACAATTAATTACATCAAACACCAGGATGATTGCTTTTAAGACAATTTAAGGAAGTCTTTGATCTATATACTAAAGTCATACCTCCATTGTAGAGGTATGACTTTCATATATAAATCAATCTGTACTGGCTACTGCGGTGTCGTTTTTCCCTGTGCAGTACCACTTTAAGGGAAATACTTCTGAAATCATCCACTCTGCCAGTAACAGACCTCGCTAATTAATAGATATCTAGACTAAATACCCAAGTTATGTCTCCAACCTTGGTGGATGTAGTGCTCAGCCATGATCTCTTAGGCTTGGTCTACACTTACCCCCCAAGTCGAAGAAAGGTACGCAAATTCAGCTACGTGAATAACGTAGCTGAATTCGACATACCTTACTTCGAACTTACCGCGGTTCAGACGCGGTCCACACGCGGCAGGCAGGCTCCCCGTCGACTCCGCGGTACTCCTCTCGTTGAGCTGGAGTACCGCAGTGACGGCGAGCACTTCCTGGTTCGATTTATCGCGTCCAGACCAGACGCGATAAATCGAACCAGGAAGTTCGATTTCCAGCCGCCGAACTAGCGGCTAAGTATAGACCAGCCCCTAGTGAAACTCCTGCTCTACTTGGAATTGCTGGATGGAGGAGGGCAAAGCAGCTAAATCTGGCCCTAAATCCCCAGGGATGAATAACAAAAAGTTCAGCTCCAGGTCCAAACTTCCCCAAAGTTAGCGAGGACTCGGAGACCTAGAGTTTTGCTTTAATCGCAGTGGGAGAACACTTTAACCTGTCTGGTCATTCAATGACAGACCTGCGGGTGGCTATGTTACAACAGAAAAGCTTCAAAAACAGGCTCCAACGAGAAACTGCTGAACTCGAATAGATATGCAAATTAGACACAATCAATTTAGGTTTGAATAAAGACTGGGAATGGCTGAGCCATTACAAACATTGACTCTATCTCCCCATGTAAGTACTCTCACACTTCTTATCAACCTGTCTGTACTGGGCTATCTTGATTATCACTTCAAAAGTTTTTTTTCTCTTACTTAATTGGCCTCTCAGAGTTGGTAAGACAACTCCCACCTGTTCATGCTCTCTGTATGTGTATATATATCTCCTCACTATATGTTCCATGCTATGCATCCGAAGAAGTGGGCTGTAGCCCAGGAAAGCTTATGCTCAAATAAATGTGTTAGTCTCTAAGGTGCCAAAAGTACTCCTGT
>NW_020704177.1:0-1014 GCF_002925995.2 Terrapene triunguis | reverse complement strand
TGTAAATGTTCAGGCTTGGACTGGATCCCTGGCTCTACACCCTTACCCCAAGCCCAGGCAGCCCGAGTCAGCTGGCACGGGCCAGTCGCAGGCAGGGCCGGCTCTAGGCACCAGCAAACCAAGCACGTGCTTGGGGCAGCACATTTTCAAGGGCGGCATTCTGGCCATTTTTTTAAAAATTTATTTTATTATTATTATTATTATTAGTTTTTGCTTCGGGCGGCAAAGCCTAGAGCCGGCCCTGGCAGCAGCAGTGTGTCGTGCGCGGGGGGCGCCCTGGGGCCGCTGCAGTTCGCGCCGCGGCAGAGTAGCGCCCGCACCTTATGGCCGGGCGGGCTCCGAGCGTGGGACACTCAGGCTGGGGGCCACCCCGTGGGACACACAGAGCCACCTGCAGGTGCCGCAGGGCAGCCGCCCCCCAGCGCCACAGCCGGGGCTTGGTGCGAAGTGGCCCGAGCTGCCCATGGACTGCGGTAGGGCGGCCAGAAGCAGCAACAGCGGGACCAGAGAGGGTGGGGCGCTGCCGGGTGGGGCCCGCGTCCCGCTCTCCGGGGCTCCGCTCCCTCTGGGGCTACCCTGCCCCGGCTCCTCAGCCCCCTGCCGGGGCGGTCCCACGGCTCTGCCCTCCCGGGTCCTGGCCGGTCCTGGAGGTGGGAGCCCTGGCTGGAGGGACCCTGGGCTGAGGCGCGGCCCGGTAGCCCCGCTGCTTACCCCAATCCTGCCAGCGCCGGACCGGATGGAGATGAGGGGGGAGTCAGCACTGGTGGGGGGGAGCCCAGGGCTGGGGCGGCAGGGGATGCGGGTGGGGGAGGGGAAGAGAGAGCCCAAGGCTGGGGCGGCAGGGGGTGCAGGTGGGGGGGAGGAGAAGAGAGCCCAAGGCTGGGGTGGGGGGCAGCCAAATGTTTTTTTGCTTGGGGCGGCAAAAAACCTAGAGCTGGCCCTGGTCTCAGGTGACAAAATTGAAGAATAGATATACCCATGGGTTACAGTTGCTAATGGTGTACATTACTCCTC
>NW_020704176.1:0-2002 GCF_002925995.2 Terrapene triunguis | reverse complement strand
TTTGCAGCAGTAATTAACAGCTCAGACAACGTTTCAGGACCGTGAAGGTTTCTGCTGAGTCTGATAACACCGAAGATGCTAGTGTAAATCCAAGGGAGTGAACAAAAAAAAAGGGGATGTTAATTCGTATTTCTCAGAGGCAAGGGAAAGGGAAATGACAGGTATGCCAAATGACGAAGCAAGGGAGAAAAAAAAAATCACTTCCTAGCTCCTTGGATTCCTAGCTTCTTGGTACCTATCAGAAGGTAAACACAACATACTGAAGCGTTATTGCAAAAAGTAATTCACGATGTCCTTTTAATGTGGCCACTTGCTCCATGCTTTGAGCTAGGGAAAGAATAAAGAGGCTGAGGCAAAATATTAGCTAAAATATGTATAACCTTTTTTATATATAAGGCACCTGCTGTTACATAAGTAATTATTTGTGTTTTAAGAACGAAAGGCAGTTATTCCGTCAGCAGGGAAGAGCTGCATTAAACCCTGTTTTTTAAAACTACGGACGAAAACGTAGTGGGGGGTGGGGAATAAAGAGAAAAGAGACACTTCCAAGCCAGATGTTTGCTTTGAAATCTAATGGTGATCTTCCAATTATCCCACGTTCATCAGTGGCATTGTAGAGGACGAGCATGCTCCAGCAGGAGGTTTTGTAGGAATTGCTCTTGCACACCATGTGTTTGCACAAATAAAGCACATTTCTATTGCTCCCTGTTCATTTCAGGTTATCTTTGGGGTTGGAGAGGTATGGCACATCCCAGCTTTCCTCAAGGTTGACTACTTTGGGCCAGATTCTGCCACTTTTGTATGACACAAGCAGGATCTTCCAGGGCACAAGTCTCTATAACTGGAGCTAAGGGTCCTGGTTCTATAGCTGGGGGCTGTAGCAGACTCTCATCCTTTATGGATCAGTCACAGAGGGGGACACGTAGGATACTATAGTTCTATGATTCTATGTCTACCCTGCAATTAAAAACCTGCGGCTGGCCCATGCAGCTGACTCGGGCTCACAGGGCTTGGGCTAAGGGACTGTTTAGTTGTGGTGTAAATGTTCAGGCTTGGACTGGATCCCTGGCTCTACACCCTTACCCCAAGCCCGGGCAGCCCGAGTCAGCTGGCACGGGCCAGTCGCAGGCAGGGCCAGCTCTAGGCACCAGCAAACCAAGCACGTGCTTGGGGCAGCACATTTTCAAGGGCGGCATTCTGGCCATTTTTTTTTAAATTTTATTTTATTATTATTATTATTAGTTTTTGCTTCGGGCGGCAAAGCCTAGAGCCGGCCCTGGCAGAAGCAGTGAGTCGTGCGCGGGGGGCGCCCTGGGGCCGCTGCAGTTCACGCCGCGGCGGAGCAGCGCCCGCACCTTATGGCCGGGCGGGCTCCGAGCACGGGACACCCGGGCTGGGGGCCGCCCCGTGGGACACACGGAGCCGCCTGCAGGTGCCGCAGGGCGGCCGCCCCGCAGCGCCGCAGCCGGGGCTCGGCGCGAAGTGGCCCGAGCTGCCCACGGACTGCGGTAGGGAGGCCAGAAGCAGCAACAGCGGGACCATAGAGGGTGGGGCGCTGCCATGTGGGGCCCGCGTCCCGCTCTCTGGGGCTCCGCTCCCTCTGGGGCTACCCTGCCCCGGCTCCTCAGCCCCCTGCCGGGGCGGTCCCCCGGCTCTGCCCTCCCGGGTCCTGGCCGGTCCTGGAGGTGGGAGCCCTGGCTGGAGGGACCCTGGGCTGAGGCGCGGCCCGGGAGCCCCGCTGCTTACCCCGACCCTGTCAGCACCAGACCGACTGGAGATGAGGGGGGAGTCAGCACTGGTGGGGGGGAGCCCAGGGCTGGGGCGGCAGGGGGTGCAGGTGGAGGGGAGGAGAAGAGAGAGCCCAAGGCTGGGGTGGGGGGCAGCCAAATGTTTTTTTGCTTGGGGCGGCAAAAAACCTAGAGCCAGCTCTGGTCGCAGGTGACAAAATTGAAGATTAGATATACCCATGGGTTACAGTTGCTAATGGTGTACATTACTCCTC
>NW_020704175.1:0-1010 GCF_002925995.2 Terrapene triunguis | reverse complement strand
CACCCAACAGTGACACTTCAGACAGGATTGCTGACTTCAGACAGGTTTCCTGGGGTAGCACTACAACAGACACTGTAATGGGGACAGGAACAAATGGTTTAGGAAGGAAAGAAGAAGGAGAAAACCAGAAAATAGAAGAGGTTAGGGATGAAGATAAAAGGATGTAGGGCAAGATTTAACACACACACACACACACACACACACGTTATATAAAATAACCATTTTTTTTAAGTAGGAGGCTCTGCATTATTCAGTTTGGGAGCTCCAGAAATTATTAGATGCAAGTATTTTGTGGATATCTGAGAGATTTGTATTTGGCTTGGTTTTGGCTCCAATTCTCAGCTGCATCCAAGCACCTGTGTATCCCATCACCATTGTAACATAGCCCCAAAAGCCAAGATAGTCAAACACAGGAGGTTTGCTGCAGGGTAGAGGATTTCTCTGGGAGTGTTGTGCTGATTTAGCAGTTCCTACACTTTTCCCCCTCCACATGCCTAGCATCAAGATGAAGGAAGCCTGGGTTGCACCCTTTTGACCCTCTACCTCTGTGATCCTTGGCTGCACCAATGGATTTGACAGCATGTATGATTTAGAGTAGCCCCCAAGAAACTCTAATTAATTCCTGAGGACCAGCCCAGGATCAAGGGAGCACAGTGGTGGTTTAAAGGTACCTTTACACATGTACATGTGTACACACACACACACACTCTCTCTCTCTCTCTCCCCTCTCTCTCCAGTGAAGACTCCTTGGCTGCAGCCAAGAATCAGGTCGCTGGTCTTAGAATGTTGCCAACTGAGTGAGCTTTTATTTTGGTTATTATGAAACAACCGAGTTGAGACCTTGTATTAGCAAGTGTATGTATGCCCAGTCTGCACACACCAGACAAATTTGGCCTTGCAATATTTTATACATTTGGAAACCAATTTTAAATGCACATTTAATTTGTAGTTAATTAATACTATTCATTAATGAAACTGAGTATGAGTGACAGATATTTGTACCCATGACT
>NW_020704174.1:0-1869 GCF_002925995.2 Terrapene triunguis | reverse complement strand
ACCTCTGTGCCATGAACACAGCTAAGCTACCATCCTTTCCAGGGCAGTTAGTAGCCTGAAATCGCTTGAGAGCCCACGGTGAACGGAGGGGAAGGCAAAGCATTAGGCAGTGTCCAGAAAGAAACCCCACATCCTCCTGCCTGACCAGCGAACTGCCCAGCGCCAGACAGGAGGTGCTTTCCTGGGGAAGCGAAGCAAAGACTAGCCCCCTTGGACACCTGAGCACATGCACCATGTGTACATCACACCTGGGCACTCATGCTACCTGGGCACTCAGGCAGGCGCCCTGTGTGTGCGCACACACACATAACCCAGGTGCTCCTACCTACACCATGTTCACATCTGCCACCTGGGTGTTCAGACAGGCACCCTGCACATACACGCATACGTGCCACCCAAGCACTCACACCTCGTACGCACATCCCATCCTCACACACTCCCTAGGGACCCTTGTGCACATATGCTATCAGGGCATCATTGCAGACATGTGCCACCCACATGTAGCACCCAGGCACCCTCACACAGGTGCCTGGTGCATATGCCCTTCATTGCACACGCCCAGCACATGCGTGTGAATACACACTTCTCCTTTGTTTGACACAGCTCCCAGCTAGCCAATCTCACACCAAAACCCTTCCAAGCATTTCAATAGGTCCCGCACCCTTCCCCCACCCCTCTCACGTGAACACGGACCTAGGGGGCTGGGAATGGTCTGCAGGCAAGAACCACATCTCAGATAGTTCAGTCCTCCACCTCGGCTGTGCCCGCGTATGTGTTAGCGGTGGGGAGGGAGAGGCCCATTGATTCATGCCATTCTCTCTGTTTTATGCACCCGAGCTACCTTTAACATCTGCATCGAGCCCCTGAGCCCAAATCTGCTTCCAATTTACATTCCAGCTTTGAGATTTCTATCTAAATACTGTGATGCAGTGGAGCCAACGCACTGGAGTGACTTAGCCAGCGCCTCGTTCGCTGCCATTCTTTTCATACCCAGGGCCAGTCACGCAAGCCTCCCCTCCGCCCCCGCTTGCCGGGGCAGTGGCCACTCAATAACCCCACCATGAGGCAAACCCAGGGAGAGGGTCCAAGGCTCGGCTGTCATCAGTTCCAGCCAGATGGCCCAGCAAACATGGGCAGTTTGCAAATACACGTATGCCCCTCCTCCAAGGACCCACCAACAGCCCCACGCCCTTCTATTGTTCAATTGCATCCGACTCCACATCTGGACTGGGTGGCATTGGCGGTGGCTCCCTCCATCCCATTCTCTGCACTGCCCTCTGCTGGCTGGGAAAGAGATGACTGTCTCCGGCGTTGCAGAGGCTGGTCTATCCCCTCTCTGTGCCATTGCTTCTGCCAGACATACTGAGACTCCCACATGCCACAGGGCTCTCTAATTTCCCAGCCCTCCAGCACCTGCTCAGGCCAGTGTATGCTGTTTCACCAGGCCACTCCTCTCCTCCCCTCGTCTCGTGACTGTCACCCATGGCCAGAATGAGGAGCTGAGCGTCAAGTGGGGGAATCATTCCTGGCACCACTTAACCCCTGGGCTCACGGCGACTGGTGCTCAGCTCACTGCCCTGGCCAGAGGTGTGGGGCAAAGTGGGAAGGGCTTCTCATTGCACTGGCGGAGGGAGAGGAGCTGGCCAGTGGGTCTCAGGTGTGCAGCACTCCCACCCCATGGGAGGTTGAAGGGTGGTGAAAGGAGGCAGGAAGAAAGCCAAGCAAAACAAACAAACAGACCCTCAGCCTCTGCCTATCACCAGGCAGCTCTATTCTGCTGTCCCGAGTGAAAACTGCTTCGCCTCAAGTGCAACCCCATCTGCCCCTTCCCTGCAGCGCCTCCTGCTGGCTGGGACAGACGCTGAGCAA
>NW_020704173.1:0-2278 GCF_002925995.2 Terrapene triunguis | reverse complement strand
ACCTCTGTGCCATGAACACAGCTAAGCTACCATCCTTTCCAGGGCAGCTGGGTAGCCTGAAATCGCTTGAGAGCCCGCGGTGAACGGAGGGGAAGGCAAAGCATTAGGCAGTGTCCAGAAAGAAACCCCACATCCTCCTGCCTGACCAACGAACTGCCCAGCGCCAGACAGGAGGTGCTTTCCTGGGGAAGCGAAGCAAAGACTAGCCCCCTTGGACACCTGAGCACATGCACCATGTGTACATCACACCTGGGCACTCATGCTACCTGGGCACTCAGGCAGGCGCCCTGTGTGCGCGCACACACACATAACCCAGGTGCTCATACCTACACCATGTTCACATCTGCCACCTGGGTGTTCAGACAGGCACCCTGCACATACACGCATACGTGCCACCCAAGCACTCACACCTCGTACGCACATCCCATCCTCACACACTCCCTAGGGACCCTTGTGCACATATGCTATCAGGGCATCATTGCAGACATGTGCCACCCACATGTAGCACCCAGGCCCCCCTCACACAGGTGCCTGGTGCACATGCCCTTCATTGCACACGCCCAACACATGCGTGTGAATACACACTTCTCCTTTGTTTGACACAGCTCCCAGCTAGCCAATCTCACACCAAAACCCTTCCAAGCATTTCAATACGTCCCGCACCCTTCCCCCACCCCTCTCACGTGAACACGGACCTAGGGGGCTGGGAATGGACTGCAGGCAAGAACCACATCTCAGATAGTTCAGTCCTCCACCTCGGCTGTGCCCACGTATGTGTTAGCCGTGGGGAGGGAGAGGCCCATTGATTCATGCCATTCTCTCTGTTTTATGCACCCGAGCTACCTTTAACATCTGCATCGAGCCCCTGAGCCCAAATCTGCTTCCAATTTACATTCCAGCTTTGAGATTTCTATCTAAATACTGTGATGCAGTGGAGCCAACGCACTGGAGTGACTTAGCCAGCGCCTCGTTCGCTGCCATTCTTTTCATACCCAGGGCCAGTCACGCAAGCCTCCCCTCCGCCCCCGCTTGCCGGGGCAGTGGCCACTCAATAGCCCCACCACGAGGCAAACCCAGGGAGAGGGTCTGAGGCTCGGCTGTCATCAGTTCCAGCCAGATGGCCCAGCAAACATGGGCAGTTTGCAAATACACGTATGCCCCTCCTCCAAGGACCCACCAACAGCCCCACGCCCTTCTATTGTTCAATTGCATCCGACTCCACATCTGGACTGGGTGGCATTGGCGGTGGCTCCCTCCATCCCATTCTCTGCACTGCCCTCTGCTGGCTGGGAAAGAGATGACTGTCTCCGGCGTTGCAGAGGCTGGTCTATCCCCTCTCTGTGCCATTGCTTCTGCCAGACATACTGAGGCCTGGTCTACACTACGACTTTAATTCGGATTTAGCTGCGTTAATCCGAATTAACCCTTCACCCGTCCACACTACAGAGCCAGTTAATTCGAATTAAAGGGCACTTAAAATCGATTTCTGTACTCCACCTCGACGAACGGAGTAGCGCCTAAATCGATTTTGTTAATTCGAATTAGGGTTAGTGTGGCCGCACACCACCGAATTACTGTGTTTAAATTAATGGGGTAGTGTGGCCGCACACCACCGAATTAATCTGGTTAAAAACCGAATTAATGTGCTTAGTGTGGCCGCGCACAATCGAATTTATACAACCTGTTTCCCAAATTCGAATTATCTAAATTCGGATTAATCCTGTAGTGTAGACATACCCTGAGACTCCCACATGCCACAGGGCTCTCTAATCTCCCAGCCCTCCGGCACCTGCTCAGGCCAGTGTATGCTGTTTCACCAGGCCACTCCTCTCCTCCCCTCGTCTCGTGGCTGTCACCCATGGCCAGAGTGAGGAGCTGAGCGTCAAGTGGGGGAATCATTCCTGGCACCACTTAACCCCTGGGCTCACGGCGACTGGCGCTCAGCTCACTGCCCTGGCCAGAGGTGTGGGGCAGAGTGGGAAGGGCTTCTCATTGCACTGGCGGAGGGAGAGGAGCTGGCCAGTGGGTCTCAGGTGTGCAGCACTCCCACCCCATGGGAGGTTGAAGGGTGGTGAAAGGAGGCAGGAAGAAAGCCAAGCAGAACAAACAAAATTACATCCCTCTCCAGCACCACGCAGCAGACCCTCAGTCTCTGCCTATCACCAGGCAGCTCTACTCTGCTGGCCCGAGTGAAAACTGCTTCGCCTCAAGTGCAACCCCTTCTGCCCCTTCCCTGCAGCGCCTCCTGCTGGCTGGGACAGATGCTGAGCAATGCCCT
>NW_020704172.1:0-4305 GCF_002925995.2 Terrapene triunguis | reverse complement strand
GCAGAGCCTCCTGGACATGCCAAAGCCAAACCAGGACCAGCTGAGGAGGAGGCGATTGCAGCGCGGCGACGATAGTGATGAGGAAATTGACATGGACCTCTCACAAGGCACAGGCCCCAGCAATGTGGAAATCCTGGTGTTACTGGGGCAGGTTCATGCCGTGGACCGCCAATTCTGGGCCCGGGAAACAAGCACAGAGTGGTGGGACCGCATCGTGTTGCAGGTCTGGGACGATGCCCAGTGGCTGCGAAACTTTCGCATGCGTAAGGGCACTTTCATGGAACTTTGTGACTTGCTTTCCCCTGCCCTGAAGCGCCAGAATACCAGGATGAGAGCAGCCCTCACAGTGGAGAAGCGAGTGGCGATAGCCCTGTGGAAGCTTGCAACGCCAGACAGCTACCGGTCAGTCGGGAATCAATTTGGAGTGGGCAAATCTACTGTGGGGGCTGCTGTGATCCAAGTTGCCAGGGCAATGAGAGACCTGGTGATATCAAGGGTAGTGACTCTGGGAAACGTGCAGACCATAGTGGATGGCTTTGCTGCAATGGGATTCCCAAACTGTGGTGGGGCCATAGACGGAACCCATATCCCTATCTTGGCACCGGCGCACCAAGCCACCGACTACATAAACCGCAAGGGGTACTTTTCAATGCTGCTGCAAGCCCTGGTGGATCACAAGGGACGTTTCACCGACATCAACGTGGGCTGGCCGGGAAGAGTACATGATGCTCGCGTCTTCAGGCAGTCTCTTCTGTTTCGAAAGCTGGAGGAAGGGACTTTCTTCCCAGACCAGAAAATAACAGTTGGGGATGTTGAAATGCCTATCGTGATCCTTGGGGACCCAGCCTACCCCTTAATGCCATGGCTCATGAAGCCATACACAGGCAGCCTGGACAGCAGTCAGGACCTGTTCAACTACAGGCTGAGCAAGTGCCGAATGGTGGTGGAATGTGCATTTGGCCGTTTAAAAGCGCGCTGGCGCAGCTTACTGACTCGCTCAGACCTTAGCGAAAAGAATCTCCCCATTGTTATTGCTACTTGCTGTGCGCTCCACAATATATGTGAAAGTAAGGGGGAGACATTTATGGCGGGGTGGGAGGTTGAGGCAAATCGCCTGGCCGCTGATTACGCGCAGCCAGACACCAGGGCGGTTAGAGGAGCACAGCAGGGCGCGGTGCGCATCAGAGAAGCGTTGAAAACCAGTTTTGTGACTGGCCAGGCTACGGAGTGAAACTTCTGTTTGTTGCTCCTTGATGAACCCTCTGCCCCTCCCCCACCACCCTGTTAACTCTACTTCCCTGCAAACCAACCACCCCACCCTCCCCTACTACCCTCCCCCCTTCGAGCACCACTTGCAGAGGCAATAAAGTCATTGTTGCTTCACATTCATGCATTCTTTATTAATTCAGCACACAACTAGGGGGATAATTGGAAAGGTAGCCCGGGATGGGTGGGGGAGGAGGGAAGGAAAAGGACACTGGGGGAGGAGGGAAGGAAAAGGACACACTCCAATTTAAAACTTTAAAACTTATTGCTATGGAAATCATCTAGGGTGGAGTGAGTGGGTGGCCGAAGGCCCCCCCACCGTGTTCTTGGGCGTCTGGGTGAGGAGGCAATGGGACTTGGGGAGGAGGGCTGCTGGTTACAGAGGGGCTGTAGCGGCGTTCTCTGCTCCTGCTGCCTTTCCTGCAGCTCAACCATACGCAGGAGCATATCACTTTGATGCTCCAGCAGCCGGAGCATCGACTCTTGCTTTCTGATTACAAGTTGACGCCACCTCTCCTCTTCAGCCCGCGTTTCAGCACGCAACTTCTCCTCTTCAGCACGCCACCTCTCCTCTCGCTCATATTGGGCTTTTTTAAAATCAGTCATTGACTGCCTCCACGCATTCAGCTGTGCTCTGTCAGCGTGGGAGGCAGTCTGAAGTTCAGTAAACATTTCGTCACGCGTCCTTCGCTTCCTTCTTCGAATATTCACTAGCCTCTGCGAAGGAGTAAGATTTGCAGCTGGTGGAGAAGGGAGAGGTTGTTAAAAAAGATACATTTTAGAGAACAATGGGTAGACTCTTTCACGTTAGATTTTGCTGTTCACAACATCACACAGCACATGTGCTTTCGTTACAAGGTCGCATTTTTCCTCTTATATTGAGAGTCTCCTGGTTTGGTGTGAGAGATCACTCACGCAGTGCCAGGACACAGATTTCAGCTTGCAGGCAGCCATGGTAAGACATATAGTCTTTGGGCTTTTTTAACCTTCTTAACATGTGGGGATGGTTTCAAACAGTTCTGCCCTCATTTCCCATACCAAGCACCCGTGCCATTTAAAATGGGTTTGCAACGTAAAAGGAGGGGATGCGATTTCAGGTTTAACATGCAGCACAAACCCAACTAACTCCCCTCCCCCACACACCCAATTCTCTGGGATGGTCACTTCACCCCTCCCCCCCACCGCGTGGTTAACAGCGGGGAATATTTCTGTTCAGCAGACCAGGAAGGGGCACCTCTGAATGTCCCCTTAATAAAATTGCCCCATTTTAACCAGGTGACCGTGAATGATATCACTCTCCTGAGGATAACAAAGAGAGATAAGGAATGGATGTTGTCTGCATGCCAGCAAACACCGGGACCATACGCTGCCATGCTTTGTTATGCAATGATTCCAGACTACGTGCTACTGGCCTGGCGTGGTAAAGTGTCCTACCATGGCGGACGGGATAAGGCAGCCCTCCCCAGAAACCTTTTGCAAAGGCTTTGGGATTACATGAAGGAGAGCTTTCTGGAGATGTCCCTGGAGGATTTCCGCTCCATCCCCATACACGTTAACAGACTTTTCCAGTAGCTGTACTGGCCGCGATTGCCAGGGCAAATTAATCATTAATCATTAAACACGCTTGCTTTTAAACCATGTGTAATATTTACAAAGGTACACTCACCAGAGGTCCCCTGTGTGCCCTCAGGGTCTTGGGTCAGTTCGGGGGTTACTGTTTCCAGGTCCAGGGTGACAAACATATCCTGGCTGTTGGGGTAACTGGTTTCTCCGCTTCCTTGCTGCTGTGAGCTATCTATGTGCTCTCCATCCTCATCTTCCTCGTCCGCCGAACCCGCTTCCCCGTTTGCAGAGAGGGACTCATAGAACACGCTTGGGCTAGTGGTGGCTGCACGCCCTAGAATGGCATGCAGCTCCGCGTAGTAGCGGCATGTTTGCGGCTCTGCCCCGGACCTTCCGTTTGCGTCTCTGACTTTGTGGTAGGCTTGCCTTAGCTCCTTAATTTTCACGCGGCACTGCCGCGCGTCCCTGTTATGGCCTCTGTCCTTCATGGCCTTGGAGATCTTTTCTAATGTTTTGCCGTTTCTTTTACTGTTTCGGAGTTCGGCGAGCACTGCTTCATCTCCCCAGATGGCGATCAGATCCTGTACCTCCCGTTCGGTCCAGGCTGGAGCTCTTCTGCGATCCTGGGACTGGGACTGGGACTCCATCATGGTTACCTGTGCTGATGGGCTCTGCATGGTCACCTGTGCTCTCCACGCTGAGCAAACAGGAAATGAAATTCAAACGTTCGCGGGGCTTTTCCTGTCTACCTGGCCAGTGCATCTGAGATGAGAGTGCTGTCCAGAGCGGTCACAATGAAGCACTGTGGGATAGCTCCCGGAGGCCAGTAATGTCGAATTCCGTCCACACTAACCCAATTCCGACCCCCTAAGGCCGATTTTATCGCTAATCCCCTTGTCGAGGTGGTGTTAGGAAACCGGTTTAAAGGGCCCTTTAAGTCGACAGAAAGGGCTTCGTAGTGTAAACGTGTCCAGGCTTAAGTCGATTTAACGCGGCTAAAGTCGACCTAAACTCGTAGTGTAGACCAGGCCTTAGATAATTCGAATTTGGGAAACAGGTTGTATAAATTCGATTGTGCGCGGCCACACTAAGCACCTTAATTCGGTTTTAAACCACATTAATTCGGTGGTGTGCGGCCACACTACCCCATTAACTTAAACACAGTAATTCGGTGGTGTGCGTCCACACTAACCCTAATTCGAATTAACAAAATCGATTTAGGCTCTACTCCGTTCGTCGAGGTGGAGTACAGAAATCGATTTAAAGGGCCCTTTAATTCGAATTAACTGGCTCTGTAGTGTGGACGGGTGAAGGGTTAATTCGGATTAAGGCAGCTAAATCCGAATTAAAGTCCTAGTGTAGACCACTACACTGAGAGTTACAATTCCAAATCAGAGTTACTCTGGATGTTAGACTGCATCATTGAGACTGGGTCTGGGTCTTTTGTCTGTAAAATGACAGGCCTATTTATGGATC
>NW_020704171.1:0-7389 GCF_002925995.2 Terrapene triunguis | reverse complement strand
TCCCCATACTGTGCTGCCCAGTCCAGCAGTCTGGGAGCTGACCTTGTTCGTGAAGACAGAGGCAAAAAAATCATTGAGTACATTAGCTTTTTCCACATCCTCGGTCACTAGGTTACCTCCCTCATTCAGTAAGGGGACCACACTTTCCTTGACTTTCTTCTTGTTGCTAACATACCTGAAGAAACCCTTCTTGTTACTCTCAACATCTCTTGCTAGCTGCAACTCCAAGTGCGATTTGGCCTTCCTGATTTCACTCTTGCATGCCTGAGCGATATTTTTACACTCCTCCCTGGTCATTTGTCCAATCTTCCACTTCTTGTAAGCTTCTTTTTTGAGTTTAAGGTCAGCAAGGATTTCACTGTTAAGCCAAGCCGGTCGCCTGCCATATAAGTGTAGGTAGTCTCTTGGTCTATCCAAGGCCGTGATCAAGTGTCTTGATGTTTTTGGTCTTTTGGCCTCGAGATGAAAACCTTGCCTTTGTTTCTGGGACCTTGAAGTGAAAAAATTCTCTAAGTTCTTTCTACACGTGGGGATGGTTTGTTCCTGCAACCGCAATAAGGATTCTTTAAAATACAGCCAGCTCTCCTGGACCCCTTTGCCCTTCATGTTATTCTACCAGGGGATCCTGCCCATCTGTTCCCTGAGGGAGTCAAAGTCTGCTTTTCTGAAGTCCAGGGTCCGTATTCTGCTGCTCTCCTTTCTTCCTTGTGTCAGGATCCTGAACTTGACCATCTCATGGCCACTGCCTCCCAGGTTCCCATCCACTTTTGCTTCCCCTACTAATTCTTCCGTTTGTGAGCAGCAGGTCAAGAAAAGCTCTGCCCCTAGTTGGTTCCTCCAGCACTTGCACCAGGAAATTGTCCCCTACACTTTCCAAAAACTTCCTGGATTGTCTGTGCACCGCTGTATTGCTCTCCCAGCAGATATCAGGGTGATTAAAGTCTCCCATGAGAACCAGGGCCTGCGATCTAGCAACTTCTGTTAGTTGCCGGAAGAAAGCCTCGTCCACCTCATCCCCCTGGACTGGTGGCCTATAGCAGACTCCGACCATGACATCACCCTTGTTGCTCACACTTCTCAACTTTATCCAGAGACACTCAGGTTTTTCTGCAGTTTCATACCAGAGCGCTGAGCAGTCATACTCCTCTCTTACATACAACGCAACTCCCCCACCTTTTCTGCCCTGCCTGTCCTTCCTGAACAGTTTATATCCATCCATGACAGTACTCCAGTCATGTGAGTTATCCCACCAAGTCTCTGTTATTCCAGTTGCATCATAGTTCCCTGACTGTGCCAGGACTTCCAGTTCTCCCTGCTTGTTTCCCAGGCTTCTTGCATTTGTGTATAGGCACTTAAGATAACTCATTGATCGTCCCTCTTTCTCAGTATGAGACAGGAGTCCTCCCCTCTTACGCTCTCCTGCTCGTGCTTCCTCCCAGGATCCCATTTCCCCACTTACCTCAGGGCTTTGGTCTCCTTCCCCCGGTGAACCTAGTTTAAAGCCCTCCTCACTAGGTTAGCCAGCCTGCTTGCGAAAATGCTCTTCCCTCTCTTCGTTAGGTGGAGCCCATCTTTGCCTAGCACTCCTCCTTCTTGGAACACCATCCCATGGTCGAAGAATCCAAAGCCTTCTCTCCGACACCACCTGCGTAGCCATTCGTTGACTTCCACGATTCGATGGTCTCTACCCAGGCCTTTTCCTTGCACAGGGAGGATGGACGAGAACACCACTTGCGCCTCAAACTCCTTTATCCTTCTTCCCAGAGCCACATAGTCTGCAGTGATCCGCTCAAGGTCATTGTTGCCAGTATCATTGGTGCCCACGTGGAGAAGCAGGAAGAGGTAGCTATCCAAGGGCTTGTTGAGTCTTGGCAGTCTCTCCGTCACATCGTGTATCCTAGCTCCTGGCAAGCAGCAGACCTCTCGGTTTTCCCAGTTGGGGCGGCAGATAGATGACTCAGTCCCCCTGAGGAGGGAGTCCCCGACCACCACCATCCTCCTTCTCCTCTTGGGAGTGGTGGTTGTGGAACCCTCATCCCTAGGACAGTGCATCTTTTGCCTTCCAATCGATGGAGTCTCCTTCTGCTTCCTTCCCTCAGATGTGTCATCTAGTCCACTCTCCGCATTAGTACCTGTAGAGAGAACATGGAAACGATTGCTCACCTGTATCTCCATTGCTGGTACATGGACGCTCCTCTTTCTCCTTCTGGAGGTCACGTGCTGCCAAACTTCCTCACCATCCTTCTGTCCCTGCTGCGCCTGCTCTGAATCTTCAGAAAGTTGTGGCCGTAGAAGCATCTCCTGACGTCTGTCCAGGAAATCTTCATTTTCCCTTATGCAACGCAGAGTCGATACTTGTTTCTCCAGACCTCGAACCTTCTCTTCCAATATGGAGACCAGCTTGCACTTTGTACAGACAAAGTCGCTTCTGTCCTGTGGAAGAAAGACAAATATGGCACAACCTGTGCGGGTTACAACAGCTGATCGCTCACCTTCACATAGAAATAACAATTTCCTATACTAGATCTGACCAGTGGTTCATCAAATCATGTATCCTGCCTCTTGCAGTAATCTATACCAGACACTCCAGAAGAAAGTGACTCTCCCCTATGTCCCATGATGCACCCAGCCAAATGCTGTATGGGCAGCAAGTGGATTCCTGATCTCTAAAATAATCCACTCTGAAGAATGAGATTTGATTACCAGGCATATTATCAGGCATAGTGGAACTAATAAGTGCTGCTAAGTGTCATAAGGTGATGCAGAAAATGTATTTAATCCTATGATTTTCTATGCCAGTGAATTCTGACCAGCTGACTGTGTGCTGTTTGAACAAGTATATCCTTTTATTGGTTTTAAATTTACCTATTTTATTGAGTCATCTTAAAGGACAGTATAAAAAGGAGATATAGATCAGTTTCACTATGCATGTGGAAAACATACTTACATGCTGCTGAGAGAGACTCGGAATGTAATAAACATTAGTCTGTAAGTGGGAATGACCAGATTTGGCTAATGGTTGCATGGTTCTAGTCAGTTCATTTTAGTTTTGTTTGCAACTGTATATTTTGCATATTCACCAAGAGATAGGAATGGGCACACTTTAATGAACTGTAGAACTAACGAAGTAAATACACAATGAAAATTTAAAATGTATTTGCAAAATTGTGTGGCCATGGAAACTGATGGAATGTGTATGTTGTAGAGAAATTCTAAAGGTACTGGAGAAATTACAAGAGTTCTGTCATAGTGCTAGTGAACAAACAATGATGCTTTGCATCATTAATCACTAGTTTCTTGGACATGTGCCTTAGACTGTGCATGCTTAATGTGGATATGGCTAAATACAGATACATATTTGTGTATACATTACTTTTCTTAATGATTTATACAACACCCAGAATGTGCAAGTATTTTTACAGACAAAAGAAAACCTAAGGGCTTTGATTCTGATTTTATTTACTCTGATTTTCCACTAGTGAACACCACCTTTGTCAGTGCAGTTATTTCTGTTTTATAGCATTATACATGAAAGCAGAATCAGGACCAAGACTTCTGCCCTGAGGAGCTTACAGCCTAAACAAACAAGCAGATGGGGAATGCATTGCAAGGTACTGAGTAAATGGAGCAAGAGGAGATGCTAATGACATTCTAAAATGTTCTAATTTATTTGCTATAGTGTATTTTCCCTGTAAAACATACCAGAAAATGTATTTTTTTAAAAATACATTCCCTTCATTGAGCATTACAGGCTAATACAAGCATTCTGCTAAGTGTCCCAAGTAAATCATTGCCTCTACGTATCAAAAGGCAAGTACAAATCCTACAATAATATAATATTTACATTCTTGTACAAACCCACATATGTAAAGAAAGCTGGCCATTTCCCAGATTTAAGGCTACCTTTGGTGGTAACTCACCCGTTGGCAAGAGAATATTGAAGCTTTTATCAACTTCTGTCAGAAGGAATCATTACACTCTAAGAGTGTTTGACACCAGCTGCAGTCTAATTGATGTGACAGAAGGCATGGATGGTTTCTCATGCCACATGTACTTTAGGCTTGTTTTCTTTACATGGGATTTAGCAGCTAATAGAGTACATTCCATAAAAAACTATGGTTTTCTAAGGATTTCACCTAGTTTAATTAGATCAAACACATGTAATGGCATTGTGTGGCAGGCTTTGTGCCTCATCAGCCCCTTAAATCAGGGGGGCAGGAGGCAACCCCACCTCTCTCTGCCTACATCCATTTTCTAATTCCCCCCCCTCCACCCATAGCCAGGGTCCATCTACTGCCTCTTCCCGAGTGGGGTAATGCAGCCTACTGGCCAGAGTCCATTCAATGTGTCCCCAGGCAGTGCAGACCAATGGTCAGAGCCCATTTAATTCTCCTCTGCTAGTGGGGTGGCACAGCCTACCAGCCAGAGTCAAAACAGGTGGCCTAGTGGCTGGTGGCCAAGGCCCACCCAACTCCACCTGGCCCCAACCCCAATACAGGGGGTGAGGGATAGCTCAGTGGTTTGAGCATTGGCCTGCTAAATCCAGGATTGTGAGTTCAATCCTTAAGAGGGCCACTTAGGGATCTGGGGCAAAATCAGTACTTGGTCCTGCTAGTGAAGGCAGGGAGCTGGACTCAATGACCTTTCTGGTTCTAGGAGATAGAACTCCTTTAATTTATATGTAAAATATTTTTAAAGGTACCTTTCAAATATTAAAGAGTTGTTGGGTTATGGTCTTTGATGCTCAGTATCTTCTGAAAATCAGGCTCCTGTAAGGCATCTCCAATTGGGCACTGCAAATCAATCATTTTTTGGAAAAATCTTGGCTGTTGTACTTGTCCTCCAACAATCTCAAACCGTACAGGATAAGACAGTAATTCAGTATAATTTAATTTGTTTCTTTTCTCCCTCAAACTATGTAATACTGCTGGAGCATGCAGCCAGACTACTTAGCAAACTAGAGCAACATTTCATTTTATTGTGTTACATATTTTTGTTATGAAAATACGTAGTAAAACCACACCCTATAGTACAAAACCAAGACTTAGCTGACCATGTATTGGTGGGCCACCTTCTCCAGTAGCGTTTCATAATGGCTGTAACATCAAAGGACTGAGATCTTGCATTGAGGGCCCTGGAATAGAGTGGGGGAAAGTAAAATTTCACATCAGTTATATACCAAAGACATTTCTTATCCTAGTTATTGGGCCATGTTGCTAATAATAATCATAATTGGATTGGAAAACATATATTCATTGTTATTTGTTACTAATGATCTTGACACCCAAAGGAAGTGGATAAACATTCTACTGCATGGGATTTTTTCATATTTTCATTTGTTGCTGTTGTGAGAATATGAGAGAATGGTGAAGATAAAAGGTGCTGTATAAATAAAATGTAATGAGATGCATGAAAAGGAAATTTTTAAGGTTAAAAAAATCCAATGATTGACAATGTGGTCAAGTTTCTTTATGGACAAGAAAGGATATTTGTCTATGACTTTGTTAGTATTAAGTTTATCAGTGCAATATGTAGTCATATCAAACTGTCAACTTAGTTTACCAAGGGTCTCAAGAATGTGGCTTCTCAAATATAAAATAATTCATGAGGAAAATATGATTTAAAGTAACATTTTATAGGAGGATGACTCTTGAGTTTACAAATTGTGAGGTAGTAAAACATTGTGACTGTGTGTTTATTAAGCTACAGATTCTTAACTTGTTGCTTAGATAGATAAGCTAGCTTTATTCATAAGCAGGAAATGGATTTTTACTCTAATCCGAATCTGAAAAACTAAAGATTCTGTAAAAATGGTCCTAATATGTTCCATGCCCTTTTGGCCTCAAGGCTTGATAAAGCAAAGTATCTGTTTTAGCAAACTGAAATAGACATTAGTTTTGCATAACTATCTGATGTACAAAGACTCAGCTCATTTTGCATAGAATCATAGAATATCAGGGTTGGAAGGGACCTCAGGAGGTCATCTAGTCCAACTCCCTGCTCAAAGCAGGACCAATTCCCAACTAAATCATCCCAGCCAGGGCTTTGTCAAGCCGGGCCTTAAAAACCTCCAAAGAAGGAGACTCTACCACCTCCCTAGGTAACGCATTCCAGTGCTTCACCACCCTCCTAGTGAAAAAGTTTTTCCTAATATCCAACCTAGACCTCCCCCACTGCAACTTGAGACCATTGCTCCTTGTTCTGTCATCTGCCACCACTGAGAACAGCCGAGCTCCATCCTCTTTGGAACCCCCCCTCAGGTAGTTGAAAGCAGCTATCAAATCCCCCCTCATTCTTCTCTTCTGGAGACTAAACAATCCCAGTTCCCTCAGCCTCTCCTCATAAGTCATGTGCTCCAGACCCCTAATCATTTTTGTTGCCCTCCTCTGGACTCTTTCCAATTTTTCCACATCCTTCTTGTAGTGTGGGGCCCAAAACTGGACACAGTATTCCAGATGAGGCCTCACCAATGTCGAATAAAGGGGAACGATCACGTTCCTCGATCTGCTGGCAATGCCCCTACTTATACAGCCCAAAATGCCGTTAGCCTTCTTGGCAACAAGGGCACACTGTTGACTCATATCCAGCTTCTCGTCCACTGTGACCCCTAGGTCCTTTTCTGCAGAACTGCTACCCAGCCATTCGGTCCCTAGTCTGTAGTAGTGCATGGGATTCTTCCGTCCTAAGTGCAGGACTCTGCACTTGTCCTTGTTGAACCTCATCAGGTTTTTTTTGGCCCAATCCTCTAATTTGTCTAGGTCCCTCTGTATCTGATCCGTACCCTCTAGTGTATCTACCACGCCTCCCAGTTTAGTGTCATCTGCAAACTTGCTGAGAGTGCAGTCCACACCATCCTCCAGATCATTAATAAAGATATTAAACAAAACCGGCCCCAGGACCGACCCTTGGGGCACTCCGCTTGAAACCGGCTGCCAACTAGACATGGAGCCATTGATCACTACCCATTGAGCCCGACGATCTAGCCAGCTTTCTATCCACCTTACAGTCCATTCATCCAGCCCATACTTCTTTAACTTGGCGGCAAGAATACTGTGGGAGACCGTATCAAAAGCTTTGCTAAAGTCAAGGAATAACACATCCACTGCTTTCCCCTCATCCACACAGCCAGTTATCTCATCATAGAAGGCAATTAGGTTAGTCAGGCATGATTTGCCCTTGGTGAATCCATGCTGACTGTTCCTGATCACTTTCCTCTCCTCTAAGTGTTTCATAATTGATTCCTTGAGGACCTGCTCCATGATTTTTCCAGGGACTGAGGTGAGGCTGACTGGCCTGTAGTTCCCCGGATCCTCCTTCTTCCCTTTTTTAAAGATGGGCACTACATTAGCCTTTTTCCAGTCATCCGGGACCTCCCCCGATCGCCATGAG